>NC_049237.1:11126074-11426865 GCF_011100685.1 Canis lupus familiaris
CCATCAAACTCCTAGGGGAGGGATCCCTGGGTGGTGCAGCGGTTTGGCGCCTGCCTTTGGCTCAGGGCGTGATCCTGGAGACCCAGGATCGAGTCCCACGTTGGGCTCCTGGTGCATGGAGCCTGCTTCTCCCTCTGCCTGTGTCTCTGCCTCTCTCTCTCTCTCTGTGACTATCATAAAAAAAAAAAAAAAAAAAAAAAAAAAAAAAAAAAAAAAAAAAAAAAAAAAAAACCTCTTAGGGGAGAACACAGGCAACACCCTTTTTGAACTCGGCCACAGCAACTTCTTGCAAGATACATCCATGAAGGCCAGAGAAACAAAAGCAAAAATGAACTATTGGGACTTCATCAAGATAAGAAGCTCCTCTCTAGTCCTTGATATTCAGAGGCACTTGACTGTTGGGTAGCTGGAAATGGCAAAAACCTAAGTGCAAATTCTTTCTGACATTAACACTTCTCCCTCACTCTGAATTAGTATGCATAGTAGCTAATAAGCTATGAAAGTCACTTACCAATAACAATGCGATCTTTGAATACTAATCTGAATGGATTCCAGCCATAAAGGAAAGACAAATACCCTGATTGGATGAGGCTAATAAGGGAGCCTTGGGCAAAATAAGTGATGGATTCTCATTTTCACGCATCTCCTGCACTGTGCCCTGACACACCTCTCCCCTGTCTTTATATTTCATTCAAGTAGAAAAATTAGCATCAATTTGTGAGAACAGTTCTATTTGCAATCCTCATATTCCTGCTCCCTCACATACCCATCCTGTAATTGCGGTATATGCATAATTTGTCTATTAGTAGAATAATCATATTTGGCTTTTTCTCCCCCTTGAAATTAACCAATGGCTCTTTCAGGCATCTAAGATTACATCTAGTTTTTTGGTTTGTTTGTTTTTTTTCCATTCATCTTTTTGGAAACCCAATTCCTACATGCCTCAATCAATTAGATACAGTGGGTCTCAAACCTGGCTACAAAATAAAATCCCCTGTGAAGATCTTAAAATAATACTGACGCCTTTGTTTTGCCTCAGAACAATGGAATCTGAACCTCTGAGAAAGTGGTCCCAGCCTCTATTTTTTTAAGCACCCGAGGTGCCTGAAGCGTAATAAGAGCTGAGAACTGATAGCTATGGTTATTGGTTCAGTCCTGGTAGACATATTTACATTTGTAAACCTTTTTCAGACCATAAACATCAGTCTTGTCCTTGGAATATGTATCCTCTAGTGTATTGGGAGGGTAGGAATAAAAGTTACTGGCAAGAGCAAGTACTTTTCTACGTCACGAGGAAAGCATTTATTCCAACATAGGGACCAAAAATGTTATCTTCATAAGAAAGAATACTATCTTAAGGTTGTTTGTAACTTTTTATTTTGGAATAATTTTAGATTAACAGAAAGTTACAGAAATAATACAGAGACATTCTATATCCCCTTCTCAGATTCCCCTAATGTTAACATCTTATTTAATCATAATATGTTTTTTTTTCTTTTTTTAAAAATTTATTTTTTATTGGTGTTCAATTTACTAACATACAGAATAACCCCCAGTGCCCGTCACCCATTCACTCCCACCCCCCGCCCTTCTAATCATAATATGTTTATCAAAACTCCTATCTCAATAATAATGTTTTCATATACTATTAATTAAATTACGATCTTAATCTGGGCTTCCCCAATTTTTCCACTAATGTCCCTTTTCCAATCCAGGCTAGAATCCAGGAAACCATTTTGCATTTCATCAACACATCTTCTTAGTCTCGCCTATGAGTTTCTGTCTTTTCTTGTTTTGTATGACTTTGGCGCTTTTGAAAAGCGCTTGTAAAGTGTTTGATAGAACACTCTCAATGTTTATTTGCTTGAGGTCCCCTCATGACTGGACCAGGGCTATGGATTTGGGAGAAGAAAACCACAGAGGTGAGCTTTCCTCTCACTGCCCCAGATCACAGTGTATATGATAACATGATTTATCACTGGTTATGTTAACTTGATGGCTTGGTTAAGGTGGTGTTGGTTAGGTTTCTCTACCCTGAAGTTATTATTTGTTCCTTCTTGCACTCTGTTCTCTGGAATTAATTGACTCACTAAGTCTAGTTCACACTCAAGAGGCAGAAAATTAACTATATTTGGAAATCTTCCATAAGGACGGTTTGTTCCTTCTCTATCATTTATTTCTTTAGTTGTTTATTTTTATCAGTATGGATTCATCAATATATATATATATTAGTTTTTTTTTTAGTTTGGGGGATTTAATGCTATTATTTATTTTGTTGCTCAGATTGTTTCATTTTGGGTCATTGGTGACACTTTGGAGTTGGCTCCTGTGTCAATTTGACATATTCCATTTTTGTTTGTTTTGCTTGGGCATTTTCTTACTTTCTGGCATTACATGACTTTCTAGACTCATTTTGTATTCCCTATGCTCCAGCCCTACAATCTTCAATTCCCCCAAAAATCTCTGGTTTCTTTTATTGGAATATGGTCTTTAGAAGCCAACATCTGAGTAGTATTGTTATTGTTATTTTGGGAATGTCACAGGGGTGAGGTTTTTTTTGTTTGTCTGTTTGTTTTTGAGTTTTGTGTCCCGCACCGTTCCCCAGCATTCATATCTAAATCCTGCCTATTAAAGAACCATAAAGGTTCTCAGAATCTACATATTAAGGTAAAAATAATTGTAATGATGACACACAAATTCTGTTTATTAAACTGGTATTTGGTACCTGGACATTTTTATGATCTTGGCTTTTTGTTTTCATTATTGGTTTGATAAAGATATCATGACCTGTGTGGGTTTTTTTTGCCAGACACCGTGGATGCTGTCTACTATCTTTATTTGAAAATGATAATCATATAGCTCCAGAAAATATTGTTTATGTGAATGACCTTCTTTAGCCCTTTTAGTGGTTCTCAAAGTTGACAGGCATCATCAAATTTCTGGAGCACCCAGCAGCTGACAGCTGAGATATTTACTCCACCTCTTATATCAACTCTCAAGAGCTCCACATTTTAGTGATTAGGTTTTTAAATCATTTATCCCTTTTTTGTTTGTTTGTTTCAAAAGCCTAAAGTGTTCAACAAACAGCAGCTGTTTCTAGTTAGGGCTTTCATAAGAGGCTTGTCAGATTTAGATATGGGTTAGTTTTAGTCATGGCAGCATTTGCAGCTTACACGCCAACAGGGAGTAGAACTCAATATCAGAAATTGATACTAAATCATGAACATTAAGTCCCACCATAGTAACAACAGAAGGACTTCAGAGAAAAAGGAAACCAAATAAGGGTAAGCCTAGTGCAACCTTCAGGTCCAGAGTAACTGTGCTATCAGAGACCTTCATCATATACCCATAGCAATTTGAAGGTAAGGATGACAGAAAGTAGAAGTGCTTAGTTCTTCCTCTAGAGCCACTGTGCCCACCTCTTTCCCTCTTCCTACTGACACCACATGGAAAACAGATTAAGTGGGAATGTAACATATAAGCTTTTAGGAAAACAAGACGTCCAAAGACAAAACGCCATTCTTCTTGGTGTCTGACAATTAGCAACTGTGATGAAGTGCTTATGTGTCATTCAGTGATCTTTGTTTCAGTTGTTCAGGGAAAGCTGAATTACTATAATGTGATTTGAAATGCCGGTTGAAAGCATTTACATAGATCTGTGTAATTATGAGATGGAGGTGTGTACATCTGCTGATGAAACTCAAAAAAGCCTGCAAACACCCAAACTGTCTTCAAAGAGTGAAGGGACATGCAAAAAGTGCAAAATGTATGAAATAGAACTTAAACCCTCAGTCACTTCCCGGAGAGAACTTCGAACTTGGAAATATAAGACTCTGAAAACACGGAAGAATTTTTTAAAATATCAGATTTTTAATTCAACTTGATCTACAGTCTCTAGGTGCTCTGGAAATCCTTGTCCCCTGAAGGATAAACATGGGCACTTTCTAATTATTTATTGGAATTGCTTCCAGGACTTTATCTATGGTTTTAAAGTCTTTACTGTGGCATGACAAGCAGAAAAGATTACCCCCACACATACACACACACATTTTCTCTCATGAAAGTGATTCATCTTCTCATGCGGAGAAGACAATTAGTGTCATGAAGCATCTTTTAGTCCAGAATCAAAATGCTCTCATTAAAAACAAAACAAGAAGAAGAAAATTTCTAATCTCATTATGCTATTATCAGAAGGAACAATCCATCTCTAGTCCTTTTTTTTTCGACTTTTTTCCAGTTACAGTGAAAAGTTGAGTTTTGCTTTAACAGAATCCTGATAAATGACAATATGAAATAATCAAAATGAAACAGAGGGCCTTGATTACTTTTCATAAGGATTTTCTAGAAGTCTTCCTTACTGAGTTGAATTCCGTAGTGCTCTTGGAATATAATTTGATGTTCCAGATTAGTTGAGATGAATCTTTTCAGGAATATTTTCATTTAAAATATGATCTTAAATCTTTCTAATCTTATGGTTCCTATGTAATCTTCCATTAATGGAGCCATTTATGGAACTGGACTAATTGTAACGCTATGTCAGTTAATCAGAATTTGTTATTTTTCTATTCTGTGCTCTGAAAGATGTAAAATAAATAGAGAGCCAGGTTCCATATTCAAGAATGCTCTAGGTCTAATGAGGATACTAACTGCTTCATAATCAGCACAAAAGAAAAATGGAGTTCATAAGTTACAACAGGATAAAATAGAAAAGAGGAATGAACTTAAATTTAAACTCCATTCTGGCAGAAGGACTAGCAGAAGATTTCTTGAAGGTGAGACTAGGTAGTCGTCAGCACAGCTATTACATTCCTTTTGTCTTCAGAGAAGCACAAGTGTAATCCCCAATGACACCATAAAGGCACAGAACAATCTACTGCAGTAGTCTAAGAATCTGGCATTTAAGGATAGGCATCCCGGAAGACGCCACCAGAATGGCAGCTGTGGAACCCACACTCTGCAAATTAGGAGAAAGCATTAAAATCATATTACTTAAGAGGGCAGGTTGCCAAATACTGGAAGCGTTTTAACAGAAGAGGATTTCTGAAATTAGATCAAGTTACACTAAACACTCTCATTGTTTTCCTTCAGACTCCTAGGGCCATTTCCCAAGAGGTGTAGAATTGTAATTTTGAAAGTTTTCTCTAGATAATTTTGTTGAACCATTACTTAGGGTGAAGCAGGAACTGTTAGGAGCCATAAGAGCCTAGAGGGCACTTGACTCTAATCAGTCCAGCACAACCTTGATAGGTTTAAATATTAGAATGCTGAGTAGCAATCCTTTTTAAAGTAATGGCATTATAGCCTAAAAGTAAGTGTGAACATCAATGAACCCTTTGATTTTAATTCTATTTCCAACTCTAGAGACTTTCTATACTACTAACACTAGAATTGCAGCAGTATCTATTCTAACAAGAACTTTTTCCAACTGTCCTGTTCACTGCTATATATCTCACTAGAGTACTTTTCACCTTTATCATTTTTTAGACATGTTTATTCAGAGACTTTTTTTGAAACAAAAGATGTCTATTATTTATAAAACAGCTAAATTTTAGGCAGATATTTTGACATCAAAATATTTATCTCCTAAAGAAATAAAGGTCCATTTGCTTATATATTTTGGCAAGAAATTGTTTTCTTGGGGCGCCTGGGTGGCTCAGCTAGTTAAGTGTCTGCCTTCAGCTCAGGATCCCAGTACTCTGGGATCTGGCCCCACACTGGGCGCCCCGCTCAGCAGGGAGCCTGCTTCTCCCTCTCCCTCTGCCTCTCCCCCGGCCCCACTTGGGTTCTCGCACACTCTGCTCTCTCAAAGAAATAATTAAATAAATAAAAATTGCTTTCTTTTGAGAATTTAAAAATATTACTTAAGAGAGTTCTATTCTTTTCAAGGATGGGAGTAAGGGCCTGAGTCATTAAGGGTCTGAGTACAAAAAGCTTTGGCTCAAACCTTTGATAATCCTTTCCCATATGCTTTGACTCAAACAACCTAAATCTTGAAAATTTCTGTTTGGCAAAATAAACTACAATTAATAACTGTGCCTTGTTCATGTTTCCATAGATTTCTGGATTACTAGGACACAGTATGAGCTTAGATCTGAATTTCAAAAATTCTATTCAATATTAAGGCCCTAAAACATATTCATGTGTTTTCATTTGAAAATGATTATTATGGCAAACCATTTGGAAAGGACTTTAAAAGCGATACAAGTTTGTTTACTGACAGCTAAGTAGAGTGTGTTAGTATGCATTGTGAGTCCCAAGAGAAAAACAAGTAAATTGCTTGGGAACTCTTTCTTTCAAGGATCATCTCCTGGGATTACTTTTCTGCAAAACATTTTTGGAGAATCATTCTCTTAGATTGTTCTTCCATTTTAAAAGTGCAACTATATTAAACACACATGCATATACTGCAGAAAGTGTCAAGAGCTACATTCAGAAAAAAATAATTGGTTTAGATATTGGAAGTTATAATTTCTTTTTCAAGACTGATAAAATATACATAGTCTTAATACCTTATATTATTCTAGTTTAGCCATTAAAAAATAACCTTTTGTAGGTAAAATCCATTTATTCCTACTAATTCTTAAAATAGGTGTCTCTCAGAAGAGAACAAAATTTTATCTTTCTAAAATGACTGCCCAAAAGCTGCAGGATGGAAAAAAATTATCTCTGACAATCTATTATAGATTTGAGAGTTCATGATCTTTAACATTATAATTTCTCTGTTATCTGAAAATCTAGAAAAAAAATTCCCAGCTCCGGTCATCATTTAAGTATTATCTAACTGTCTTAGACCATTCAAGTTACTATAGAAAATATCATAGACTGGGTGGCTTATAAACGACAGAAATTTATTTCTCCAGTTCTGGAGGCTGAATGTCCACGATCACGGACGGTGCCAGTACAGTCCAGTTATGGTAAAGGCCTGCTTCTGAGTTACATACTACACACTTCCTGCTCTGTTCTGCTTCTGTTCCTGCTAGGAAGGGCAAATAAGCATTCTTGGGCCTTTTTGTATGAGGGTACTAACCTCATTTATGAGTGCTCTAATTACCTCCTAGTTACTTCCCAAAGGCCCCACATGTTAACACCGTCATTGGACGTTAGGATTCCAATATGTGAATTTGGGGAGGACACAATGATTCAGATGATAGCACTGACCATTATCACCATGAATCTGAAGTCCAGAAAGATACTTATGAACTTAGGTATCAATAAATACAGATTACAGGATGGTGGGGTAGTGTTGAAAGGGCAGCATCACCATTTGAGAGCTCATAGTCAGTGTTCATTGCCTCATTCTTGAACATAAATGGTCGATCAAAGAATGCTGGATGTTGGAGTAAAGCCAGAAATATGGAATAGAAAGACTAAGCTAAGTGAAGAAAAAAAAAGGTACTGGAAGGAATCAGAAATAATTTAGGGAACAAAAGAGAACTAAAAAACAGTTAATGATTTCCTTTCAAGTAATTGAAGAAAATATTACTTCCTTATGTTATGAGGAATGCAGAGTCTCCAAGCCTAATTAATAGGTCATAAATCATCGCTTCTCGGCCTTTTGGCTAAGATCAAGTGTAGTATCTGTTCTTATCAGTTTAATAGGTCATAAATCCCTGTTTCTTTGCACTTCTAGTAAGTTTTGGTTGAAAGCAAGTTAAGGTATGTAATACATTGCATTTACTCTAAGGATTGCTTTATTTTTCTGAAGGTTTGTGGGTTTTTTTTTTATGCTGTGATAACAGGCAATTAACTTGACTTAATTCAGTTGTGATATTTGTCTTATGTGCCACATGCAACTATCTAATTCTTGCTTTTTTTCCTTTGCATATTGTGACTTTATAGCTCAGATACCTGAAGCTACCACAGTATCTATCTCTGCTGCCTGGTAAGAAATAGATTAAAAAACGTACGGGGGATAGGGTAAATGGGTGACAGGCACTAAGGAGGACACTTGACGGGATGAGCACTGGGTGTCATACTATATGATGACAAATTGCACTTCAATAAAAAAAATATTTTAAAAAACCCCAAAGATGTGGAAAGTATGTAAAATTCCTTAGACTTTCAGGCATTCTTCAGGCTCCATGGCATCTCTTTTTTCCCCCCCATGGCATCTCTTACATGAGCACATAACTTATCAGCCAGCTAGAAATATGGAGTATCTGTTATCTCAGCTTCTAAAATCTGCCCCCTTACATTAACAGCTCTACTGCCATGAGCCATGAACTGAATCTGCCACCTTCAGCAAGCTGGGGATGAAGAGAACACCCTAAGAGTAGAAGGTCACAAATCAACTTTTTGCCTAATACACAGTAGTTTGCTGATTTTTAAAAGTGAGTAAACACTTCTCATACTGTTGTCTGTCTTTGACCATTTTCCAGTATCCTTCAATGGTCAATTTCAGTATATATATATATATATATATGTATTTTTTGGTGTATGCTTTCTCTTTGCAGAAAAGAATCAAGCACCTTTATAAAGCCACCAGAAGTAAGGTCACTTTTTATATTTTTATTTCCCTGGATATTATGGATTTGAGCATCTTGTTTTTATACTGATCTTGTATCTTGTGACCTTTCTAAACATACTTAGGATTTTTACATAGACAAATACATAGCAAAATGGCAGATGTAAATGAAATAAATATAGGTATAACAATATGACTAATAATATTAAATGTGAAGTGCCTAAATATTCTGATCAAAAAAGAGATTGTTCAACTGAATTAAAAAAGGAAAACCCAGCTATATACCATCTATCAAAGATGTACTTCAGATCAAAAATAGTATAGTTTGAAAGTAAAAGGACAAATACCATAAAAGCATGAAGCATAAAAGACCTATATTTGCTATATTAATATAGAAAAATAGACTTCAAGAAAAGGCACATTACTAATGACAAAAAAGGACATTCCATAATGAGATGAGTCAATATAGCCAATGATATAACAATTATACATGCATTACACATCTACCAAAAAGTTCAAAAATAGATCAAACAAAAACTAATGGGATTGAAAAAAGAAAATAAATTGACAACAATCAGTGAAAATTTTAATATTCCTCCCCCAATAACAGACACATCAAGTAGAGAGAAAGCCAAATAGGACATAGATAACTTGAACAATACAATCAATCAAGTTGTCCTAATGCATATCTATCAAACACCCAGTAACAGTAAATTACGTTCCTATTGAAGGACCTATAGAATATTAATCAGTATAGAATAAATGCTAGGCTAGAGAAGTCCCAATAAGTTAAAATGGATTAAATACATTTGCAACATGTTCTGGAAATTAACATAAACTAGGAATCAATAACAAAAGAAACCTAGAGAATCAACAAATATACAGAAAGTTTTTAATAGCAAGAACATTTTCTAAATAGACCAGAGGTCAAAGAAGAAGAATTCACAAGGGAAATTGGAAAATATCTTGAACCATTAAATGAAAATGAAAACACAACATATCAAACTTTCTGAAATCCAGCTAAAGCAGTATTTACAGTGACATTTAAAGCTATCTATGCTTATATTAGAAGACAATAAAAACAAAAACCCAAAGATCTCAGCGTCTACATTAAGAAGGTATAGAAATTCTAAACCTAAAGAGTTTGGTAGAAGAAAGCAAAAGAAGTAATAAACATCATAAAGGAAATCAATGCAATAGAAAGTGGATAAACAGTAGAAGAAATTAATGAAACCAAAGCCAGACACAGAAGACTATATACTATATAATTCCATTTTTTAAAAGATTTTATTTATTTATTTGAGAGAGAGAAAGCAAGCGAGAGAAAGAAAGAATACGAGCCAGGGCAGTGGAAGAGGGAGAAGCAGATTCCTCTGCTGATCAGGAACCCCGACCTGGGGCTCAATCTCAGGACCCTGGGTTCATGACCAGAGCCAAAGGCAGATGCTTAACTGACTGAACCACCCAGGTGCCTCAAATGATTCCATTTTTATGAAATTCTAGAAAAGTCAAAACTATAAGGGCAAAAAGTAGAGCTGTCATCAGAAATTAGCTGAAAGGGACTAAGGTAAATTTTTGGAGGTGATGGAGCAAGGTCAGTTTCATGGGTGTGGCTTGTGCAGTCTCATGCTCATAAGGGCTCTGCTTTTGGTTTCATCCTTGATCTCCTGACCCTGTCAGCATTTTGAAATTTTTAGTATTTGAACAAAGATGGCTATATTTTACACTGGGGCCCACAAATTATG
Source organism: Canis lupus familiaris (assembly GCF_011100685.1). Taxonomy (NCBI): domain Eukaryota; kingdom Metazoa; phylum Chordata; class Mammalia; order Carnivora; family Canidae; genus Canis; species Canis lupus. The sequence continues at coordinate 11,136,284 of NC_049237.1, forward strand.
TAGCTGGTCCTAGATAGAACTTCACTTTTGTGGTAAATGCATGGCTGTACACATCTACCAAACTGATCAAACTGTACTCTTAAATGATTATAGGAAGGGGAGATGGGCTAGGGGATTGGGTGACTGGGTGATGGGCACTGAGGAGGGCACTTGATGGGATGAGCACTGGGTGCTATACTATATGTTGGCAAATCAAACTTCAATAAATATATATATATATATATATATATATATATATAAGAAAGGAGCAAAGAACCTCCCCAAAATAATTATAAAATAATATAATTTATTTATATTAGTACATATTTAAAACAGACACATTGTTTTAAATTACAAAACAATATAACAGAATAAAGCTCTAAAATATAAAAAAATAACATATTATTTTGCACATACTATACTAGCAAACATATACATATAAATCTTTAAGACATATTTCCAGCAAGTATGAGCATATGTAATTTCATTCACTGATGAAATAAAGAAGAAGTGCTACTGCCTCTTTGGAAGACTACCTGGAAATACCTATTAACATCAGTAACAGAGGTATTTTGATCCAACAATTCCACTTTTCTGAATCTACTTCATAAAATAAAAGTAATAATTTCCAAATATCTGTATTTAATGATTATTACAGCAGTATTGTTCATAGTAGTCAAGAACTGGTTACAAAGCAAATGCTCATCAATGGAATTACTGGATATATGTCGGCACACTTATGTATAAAATATATTAAGGAAATTAGAAGTGGCATACATTACATGATCTGTAGTGACTTCTATAAAATTTGTTGAGTGAGAAAAGCAAGGTACATAAAATAGTCTGTGAGATCTTTCCATTTCGGTAAAATAAGTATGTACACAATTGAAATCTACATACCTATCTATCTATGCAGGATTAAATTAGTACAGAGAAAACTATGGAAAGACTTAGTTATTAGAATGGAACTGGGAAAGAGATGCATAGGGAAAGGAGAATGTGGCTTTTTACGAAAAGGTCTTCTGAACAATTAATTTTCTTTATCATTGCATCTCTTTATTTGATACATTTTTATAAATCAGTATTTTTAATAATCATCAAAAATCTCTGGCTTTGATGTCAAGGAGACTTAGGTTTGGATCTGCTCTCCACCATGTTCTGGTGTACACATTGTTTCGGTGACCCAATCTCTTTTTATATTCACTCCTTATTTAGCAGATCTGTAGTGAGAATTAAGATAATGTCTACAAGATTCCTGACACTTGGAGCATTTTTAATTATAAGTACAATAAGTATTTATTTTATTCTGATAAATACTTGGTAACGTTCTGAGTACTAGCCCCTTATTAGTGTTCCTGTGTTTTAGATTTATAGAACATTCCAGTACTCAGAAAACTGCTTTGAATATTAGAAATATTTCAAATATATGTTGAAATAAGCACCAACAATTATCTATTGATCAGAATGGTTGATTAACCCAAATTCTCCAGATCAGATTTTAAAGGCTAATCTCAACTTCTGAATTTTTTTTTCCTTAGAGAGAGTGTACACGTACCTGAGTAAGAATGGGGAGGAGGGGGAAGGTCAGAGGGAGAGGGAGAGAGAGAGAATCTTAAGTAGGTTTCACACTCAGCGAGGAGTCCTACTTGGGGCTTGATCTCATGACCCTGAGTTATGACCTGAGCTGAAATCAAGAGACTTATGCTTAATCAAATAAGCCACTCAGGAGCCCCCCAGCTTCTGATTTATTCAAATAATGAATCTTTCTTATTTTTAAGGCATAGCAAAATTAGTACATCAGAGTTAAAATTCAATGATCAAAGGCAAAGCCTTTAGATATTTACATGGAGAAATGAAAATAAGGTTCTATAACAAAAGTTTATTGTATACTTTATTACCCAAATTAGGACACTTTAAAGATTGAAGGTAATTGGGTAGGATGGGAAAAGGGGGATAAGGTGTATGGTTAACTTGACAGCATGTTGGGAGGATAGATGTTTATTCCCAGTGAACTAGAGCCATTGTATTCTTGATTCCACATAGCCCTGCATAAGGCAAAGCTGTAGAGAATAGCTCACCAGGAAACTTTTTTTTAAAAAAAGATTTACTTATTTATTTGAGAGAGAGAGAGACAGGACGTGCGCATACAAGAGGGAGGGGTAGAGGAAGAGGGAGAAAGAATCTCAAGCAGACTCCACGCTGAGCACAGAGCCCAACTTGGAATCAATCTCACAACCCCAAGATCATGACCTGAGCCAAAACTAAGAGTTGGATGCCCAACCAACTGCTCCACCCAGGCGTCCCTCATCTGAAAACTTTTTATTTTTATTTTATTTTTTAATTTATTTATGACAGTCACAGAGAGAGAGAGAGAGAGAGAGAGAGAGAAAGAGAGAGAGAGAGAGAGAGAGGCAGAGACACAGGCAGAGAGAGAAGCAGGCTCCATACACCGGGAGCCCGACGTGGGACTCGATCTCAGATCTCCAGGATCCCGCCCTGGGCCAAAGGCAGGCGCTAAACCGCTGGGCCACCCAGGGATCCCCTCATCTGAAAACTTAATTGAGCTGAGGTTTCAAGGATGTGTGTGGAGTGCTTCTCCAGGAGGTTCAGCTTATGACCTGTATTCTAACCAAATTTGAGAGAGCTTAGCTACAGCTGATAAGGACTACCCTCTAGAAGCTGAGTGATTCAAAGACCTACAATCAGGGGAACCCAAGTACAAGAACTTCTCCAGATTATTTGCCCTGGAAAGAGATGCTTGTTTTCTCCATTCTTTTTTTTTTTTTTAAGATTTTATTTATTTATTCATGAGAGACACAGAGAGAGAGGCAGAAACATAGGCAGAGGGAGAAGCAGGCTCCCTGGGAAGCCTGATGCAACACTCGATCCCAGGACCCCAGGATCACGAAGGTAGATGTTCAACCACTGAGCCACCCAAGCATCCCACTTTCTCCATTCTGAGTTTATATGTAAGGATTTTACATGGAATGTCCAAAGATAACTAGGACCTTGGGCTTGATTAGAAAGTCATTGGCAGAGAATGTCACTTTTTTGTGGTTCAGTAGACAATACAGCTCTAGAATTTTATTCAGAGAAGGCAGCAAAGAGAAACAGGTAGATGAAATGAATTTAAGTCTGCATGACTTGCAGGGTATAGGAAAATGGTAGCCTAGAATGGGGACCACAGTAAGAGAACAGAAACTAAAAGATTAACAAACTTGCTGAAAATCTGGGGCAAGAAGCAGTCAGATCCTAGTTAAAAGGCTTCAGCAGAAAGCACAGGCCATCAATAGGAAAAATGGAAATTGATGTTAAACTGGAAAGTCTGTGAGTCAGAGTTTTACTCCCTCCTTCAAGGTCAGATAATCTGAAAGTGGAGATCCAAAGGGATATCTGGCTTTAATTCTGAAGGGCAATAAGGTATGAAGCAAGCTAGTTCTTGACACAGGTCTACACAGTACATGTTCCCAGCTATCTGAAAGCTCAATTTCCTGGCACCCTTTCCTCTTGGAAATTTATAATTCACTAAGTGTTGTATCATTATCAGATTTTGGTGTAGATTTGTAATAATGACATACAGTAGCAAATTCCTGAAATGCATGTCCTATCTGCCCATCTCTGCTCAGGAGAGAGGGCAAATGAACAGGACTGCTGTGTCCTCTGGGATTAGCCTCTTGTTGGCAGACAATCAGAGAGCAGGACTGGGTGCCATCAAGCCCTTTGAAATTTTTGAATAAGAGTCTCATGACTTCTTTCCTCCTTCCAAGTATGTTGCTGAACTCGTTATGGATGGAGATATATTCAAAACCAGATTTAGCTATGCCTGATGGACTTAAGCCAACACTGCTTTTGTCTCATCTACCTGGCAGCCCCAGTTTGGAAGCCCTAGTTTGCATAAGACAAAAAGCTCACTATCTATTAAGGAGCGGACTGTAAGTTTGCTTTCCTGGTTAGACTAGACATTTGCATTGTTTACATGTTGAGGAATGGCAAATCATTCTTAGAACAGAGTTATGAGCAGTTTTGTTCTCTACTGCAGTCATACCATACATTCCCTAATGAGGAAGGGACTTATCATTCAGGAACAACAAACTTAAAATTTGGAACATTACTTGAAATTCTTCAAACTCCATTTCATATTCTTAGTAATTTTTGAATTCTGGCATTCTGGTCATCTCCCAAGAAACCCAACAATAAGTATGGCCTATTTGCTATTTGTTATGATGTAGCTTTTATGTGCTTTTTTCATTTTTTTAAAAAAAATTAGTATCAGTCTTCTGTAAAAAATTTACGACAGAGATAAGCAAAGGAAGTAAAACAAAAACTCACTTGAAGTCCTACGCTAGCGATTTTTAATCCCTTAATTTAGGTGTAGGTCCTTTCAATACTCTTTCTATGCATATACAACTTAACTTTATAAAACTGGGATTATTGTATGCGGCTTTGGAAAATAAAAAGATATATTATTTTTGATAGCAACATACCTTCAATGCTTTTCTTTATCAGTATACATTCTTGGGAATCTTGGCTACAGATGCTGGGTTATACACACATATATACTTTGGCCTACCCTCCAAATTCCATCAAGATGAGAGTGAAGAGATTTTAAAAAGCCATTGGAATCTACAAGAACAAAAAATAACTGCAAAGGAAGTAAAGGCAACAAACATTTGGGAGTTGAAAGCAGATGGGTGAGTAGTAACTGATCAAGCAAATATGAGGAAATGCAATTGTCCACTGGCAATGGAGATCCCAGGTAGGCTCAGGAATTGACACTGCCAGCTACCTTCTAATAGAAGTAAAGATGGAACCATAGCCAGAGACTTGTGCTGGCCTGTTAGAGGCCCTCAATCACTCCCCCTATCTCTTCCCTCCTTGAGATTTGTCCTCTGAAGGGCATAACTGGAAGTTCTCTGCATTAAAGGGATGAGGGACAGATGTCTTTGGGGCATGTTAAGATTCCTGGCTTGTTTTTTATACCAGCACTCAGGTACCTGAGCTTAAACCTTTCAGATAGGAGATTGAAAAACTCTCTCCTAGAGAATCTGACCAGCCTATGAAGAAATATATAACAATATTAACAGCATGGTCATCCGCAAAAAACCAGCCCAGACAGATAGAGCAATAGTTCAGTCATAGTAAGCAAGCTTCATTGACATTCATAGTTCATGATCAGCATGTTTATCATCTACTCTTAAATATGAGCAAACAAGCACCATCCGAGGAAATCCTCTAAACACAAAAGGCAGAAAACAGAAAAAAGGAGGTAACAAAAGAAATAGACTTTGCAGGAAAAGAATACCTTCCTTCAACTTTATCTAGGTATCAAATCTATAGAAAAGCTAAATGAATAGGGCAATGAATATTTTACCATATTTGTGTTCTCTCTCTCAAATGCTGAATCATGAAATCTTGCTCTTAAATAATTCATCATGTATCTCTTGAAAAGAGGGGCTTTCCCTATATAATGTCATTTTCACATGTAAAAATATGACTAGTTTTCTATCATTGATCTTCCACATTGTGTCCGCAAGTGAGTTTTACTGATACTTCTGTTTTATTCCATGATGCAATCAGATTTCATAAATTCCACTTTGGTTTTGGGTCTCTGCAGACCTTTTATTAAAGAACAGTCCCTCTGTCTTGTTTTTCATGACATTTGTTATTTTGAGGAGTCCAGATCAGTTGTCTTGTAGATAGAACATTTTGCATTTTGGATTGGACTGTTTCATCATGATGTCATTTAGCTTATTTCCCTTTTCTTGTATATCCTGAAAGTAAGTCTATTCCATAGATGATGTTATTTTGTGTCTTCACTGTACCAGGTTGGAAGAGCATATAAATTTAGATCAGTCCTCCAATAAGAATAACTAATGATGTTAAATTTGATCACTTAGTTAAGGTGGTTAAACAAATCTAAGAGGAGAAATACAAATCTGAAGACCAACAAAAGAAGATATTGCAACTATGAAATAAGAAAATGCCTTTTCAAACACTGAAGAATACTGAAAAATAAGATAACAGCTCTTTAAGAGTAAACACAAAATAGAAGACACCCAAAAGTCAAGAGGAGGCATGAAAAATAAGGTTGAGGGCAGCCCTGGTGGCTCAGCGGTTTAGTGCCGCCTTCCACCCAGGGCCTGATCCTGGAGACCCAGGATCAAGTCCTGTGTTGGGCTCCCTGCATGGAGCCAGCTACTCCCTCTGCCTGTGTCTCTGCCTCTCTCTGTGTGTCTCTCATGAATAAATAAATAATAAAAAAATTAATAAAAAGAAAAGAAAAATAAGGTAGATCACCTAGAAAGTAGAGGGGGACGAAAAGGCTGAGGAGGAAAATAAGAGGGAATATAAAACAAAGTTAGAGGAAGAGTCCAGGAGATCCAACATTTGACTAAGAGCATTTCTAAACTGAGTAGAAAAAATATGAAGTTAAAATTATTAACAAATCGATTCAAGAAAATTTTCCTGAGTTGAAAGATATGTTTCCAGATGGAAAGTGTCATGAAGGACCTCGCATAATGTGCATGGATTTTTCTCTATTTGCTCCATTAGCCTGTCTTCTCTTATACCTTATGATTTTATTTATTGTAGCAATATATGGTAATGCTTGGCTGGGTATGTCCCTCTTCTTGTTAAAAATTTTATTATTTTTATTTTTTAAAAATTTTATTATGATATTTAGGACCATCTTGCAAAATATGCCTTCCTTCAAAATCTATGTACATTTTGATCAGGATTGGATAATATACCCATAAATCTGAATTCAAAGTTTAGGTTTAGAATGGTAAGGTTTCCCATTCAAAGTCATTTATTTTATTACATGCAATCAAGCCGTCTCTAGCATTTTTTGCTATTTTTTTGTTGTCTGGTTTGTCAATAAATCCTACAAATTTCTGTTTAGTTAATTCCTAGAGAGTTTGTAAGTTTTTTTTACTATTATAAATGTTACCTGTTTTCCCTTACATTTTCTGTATTGATAATAAGTAATTATAATTATACATTATAATAAATAAATAAATAAATAATAAACTACCTCAGACAGATTTATAAGAAAAACAGAGGTGGCCAACACAGGTAAAGCAGCAAACAGCTCTGATGGGTGAGTGCTCCCTGAGCAAAGTAGTATTAAATTCATACCCATATCTGGTATGGACTGGTATTGAGTCCCAACTGGCTTTAGACTAGGTACTTCTGTAGGAGTATCTAGGCAGAGAAGATTTAGTAGCCAGGCTGTGATAATGTCAAGCATTTCATGACTGATTTACAAGTTGGATTGTAAAAGTAGCAACTGAGATAAGATGATTTTCCTATTAAAACACAATTGAAGGATGTCCTGGCCTTCTCTACCACTTTCACTTAAAACATAGAAAATTCTAGTTCTACAAATCCATGCTCTGTTTTGATATACTTCTGTGTTACGTCCAAAGGAAATCACTACTTTTAGGAATGTGCAAACTCATCTTAAAATTTAATCTTTAATATTTATTAAAACAATTGGGTTTCATATTACTTAGCTTAAAAAAAAAAGAAAAATGTATATAAAACTCTTAGAGAAAACAACCTAAGTAACAATTTCTCACTAATTCCAAATGTAAATACTCCTAATTTTCTCTTTTTCCTTGAAAATTCCAGAAAGGGAAACACTTAGCTTATTTTATTTTTTTTTTTTTTTTGCTTTTTTACTTAAACTAGGGAATTGAGAGACTCTTAACTTTGGTTATCTCAATCGCTCTCTTTATTCAAATATCTCTGTGGCTAATGCACAGAGAGATATCAGGTTTCTGAAGCCTACATGTTCCATTTCAAAGATCCTAACTGTACATGAGCATTGAGTTTTATTGCAGCATGATTCTGTGTAAATAATTTCACTTTCTACAAAAAGGAGATAGTTCTGGCAGGGAGTCTATCATAGCATGGATATCCCAATCAGAATCTCTCTTCCAATCTTTTATTTGAAAGTGATTTATTTAAAAATGCTTCCTATTTCTACCTGGGTCATTTTTGCTAAACGATAATTTCCTAGAAAAGTATTTCCTTTGGGTTTTCCTATGGGTTGGAACACAGCAACATGTGATATTATTATGTGCAACTAAACCCATAACTTCTTTTGTATCTGTGGCTATGTCTCCTTTCTGATTCCTAATAGTCAATATTTTGTTACATTCTTTTCCCATTATTGTTCATTAGATTTGTTAGGGCTTAAATAGAGAAGGGCTCTCTTGCCACAGGAGCAATACCAGAGAGCTCTGAATGAAAATGAGACCAACCCTCCATAGCACTAGCTGTCAAATAAAAATGAGGAGGAGTCTACAGAACTTGCAGTGTGAACCAGAATTCTCTATACTGTCTATACATATGGCATGGTCCAGAAATATGTTCACAGATATGTCCTCCTCTCTTATTCCTATCTGTGGGAAATGAGGCAGTGAGGAGGGACAGAGCCTACCAAATACTGAATGAAAATAAATAATAATGGAATGAGGAATTAACTGTATAAGAAGTTAGGCTCTGATTATTCAAAAACACAATTGGGGGTACCTGGGTGGCTCAGTCAGTTAAGTGTCTGCCTTTGGCTCAGGTCATGATCCCAGAATCCTGGGACCCACTCTGGTTCCCTGCTCGGCAGGGAGTCTGCTTCTCCCTCTGCCTCTTCTTCCCTGCTAATGCACTCACTCTCTTCCTTTCTCTCTCTCTCCCTGCTAACGTGTACTCTCTCTCTCTCTGATAAATAAATAAAATCTTAAAAACACAACTGAATCTTGACTCTTTTTATTAAAGAAGATACTTTATACTCACATATGTTCTTAAAAAATTAAGCATAATATAATCAATATGAAGAAACTAAACACACCTGTAGTTATGAGCATGTATCCTAAGTCCATAAGCACAGACAACTGATGTGCTCAGCTACACATAGTCTTAGATGCTTCTGTGCTTCATCCCTCTGATTGCCTGATAGACAAGTTTTAGGAGGAGGAAAAGCTATTGCCCAGCCTCCTTCAAGTTTAGACAGGTCTCTTTTGAAATCACTGTCATTATCCAAATCCAGATGATCTCAATAAGGAGCAAGAAGGAGGAGGAGAAGAAGAGAAAGGAAAAGAGAGAGAGAGCATGACAGAAAACAAAAATATTCAGGATTCGGTATAGAAATGGAAACTAACATGAAATATGGAAGAAATAAAGAATTTTGAAAGAACACCTTGTACAACTTGTTCAAACACCAGTAGTACTCTTTGAAAGACTGGGGTTTCTTAAAAAAAGTCTTTGCCTGGGTTCTCTGGATGTAGCAAAGGAGACTGCAAGGAGTAGAAATGCCCTTCACCTACCAAGAAGATATAGAGCAGAAATGGCTTACCACACCACAGTTCCTCAGATTTCTCAGAACCAGTAAGGTTGGGATGTAAGCAAGAATCTTCATATATTCCTGAACCCACTCAAAACCATAGAATCAGAATCACTGTAAATGTGTATTTCTTTAAGAAATTCAATGGCAGGGATCCCTGGGTGGCGCCTTTGGCCCAGGGCACGATCCTGGAGACCCGGGATTGAATCCCACGTCGGGCTCCCAGTGCATGGAGCCTGCTTCTCCCTCTGCCTGTGTCTCTGCCTCTCTCTCTCTCTCTCTGTGTGACTATCATAAATAAAAAAAAAAAAAATTAAAAAAAAGAAATTCAATGGCAGATCATTGTGATCAATCTGGATTGAAACAGGAAACAGGCAGATTTGGCTGGTTTCTATTTCCATGGAATTAACAAAAAGAATTAACAAATGATCAAGATATGTACCTTACAACTCAAGAGACACTCACATGATTAGGAGAAACACATCCTACACACACACACACACACATACACACACACACTCAGAAAAACCTCCATTACTCCAATCAACTTCCTTCACTATACATGTAGACAGAGAGAAGCAAGTAAGAGAGACATGAGTTCATGGTCCTTATGACAAATACAGTACAGCCAAGACAATTCTTTGTCTTCTCAATAGGAAATTGTGTGGGAGGGACTGTCTCCTTCCCAAATCCAAGGAAAAGAGATTTCAAAAATTTTACTCAAGATTGGAAATGTCTATAAGCAGATAGTACTTGCTTCTCATTCTCCAGGTAGACCTATATCAGGCAACATAGTTGGTGCAGTGCCTGAGAAACAGGCCTTGGAAGATAATTAGAAAGAGCGTGCCATGTAGAGAGGGGGCCGTAACAGGTGGCTTGCTTGCTTGCTCTTTGGCACATGAGGGATGCATGATGTTTCCATAGTTCAAGTGGGGAGAGAGTTGCTATACTGTAAACACAACCAAGAAGACTGCCTGCCAGGTGAGGGCATGCTAAGAGTTAAGATGGTATGATGTGGGATCTATGAGGAAGTTATGGTGAAACAGATCAAGCTACATCTCCCACATGACATGAAGGAATTATGCAGTGCTCTTTGCAGGATATAGCATGTAGACATTTGCCTCCCAGGACAATCACACGGCAGTCCATGTCAGGCAGAGGAATGACAATCATGGGAAATTATGTAAATGGCATCACCCCTCCTCCATCAACACCAGAGAAATTAGGCGGTGATACAGAGGCATAATCGGGCGTCCCAAATCAGACCAGACCCTCTTCAACACTGCCTCTCTGATCCCTTCTGCTGCCAAGAACTAAGGAATAAAAAAGCATCCTGCCCATCCCAAGTCTGTCAGACTTAGGCCTACCTGACACTAGTGGGAGGGAAGGAGATGACATTTACATAGGAGTGTAAAGGTGTTTTAAACAGGATGTATATTAGCTGAAACTGACAGGAAAGCTATGGAAGCTGCAAATGGAGTTGTCAAGGACAGGTAAGAGAGACATCCATTAGAGCAAGTATATAAAGCAATAATGAGGAAAAAGAAAAAGAAAACATCTTTATATTGTTATCCCTGCTCAATATCCTGGTTACATGCATATTATAGTTAGGGATGACTATTGCTACCATGTGTGAATAAAATGCCAGTTTCAGATTCCTCAGTTACATAGATACTTAGGACACACAAAGATGATTCAAAATAAGACATATCCACAAAGCCCAGATAATTTACCTGTTGCTGCTCAAAAACAAGCATATGCACAGGAGTAGGGGTCTGGTTGACATGCAGTTCTGAAAATTTTTATTAGATTAGCATGCAATTCCCCTATCAAGTATTTGGTAAATAATAATAATAATAATAATAATAAACTATAGTTGGCTAAAAATGTGGATACGGAAAACTGTAGACATTTCAGAGAGTTTAAGTGACTCTAATTCTCACAAAAGTTGATAACGGTGATGAAGCTACTAAAAAGCAATGCAGTTTTAGGCCAGGCCAGCAGATACTGTAACTTAATCAGAAGAGGTCATAGTCCCATTGAGGCCTGAACTGATCTGTTCCCCCCCACAGGCCCCCACCAAGAATGTCATTTTAGAGAAAACATGAACAAGTTGATTCCTCTCAGAGGACAGTGACCAGTCTGATGAAAGTTCTGGAAATCATACTACATGTGGAACAGATGAAGAAAAACACATGTGTTTATCTTAGGAATATAGTAGGACAGTTGTTAGAGCTCTTCTCTTTATTTGAAGGACTGTCACACAGTAGAAGGGGTATGCTTGTCATCTGATGCTCCAAAGAATAAGAACAATCAAAAGTGGCAGAGATGAAGGCTTCTATACATGTGAAAAAAAAAAAAAAAAAAAAAAAAGCCTGCCAATAGTGTAGGGTACACAAGCCTCCTCCCTCGCGATGGTGGTGGTCCTGGGGCTGAGCTGAGTCTCTCATGGCTGGGGTTTCCAGCAGCAGCTCAATGACCATATATGTCAGAGAGGCAACAGTGAGACTTTCTGCCCCAGGTGAGACGATCCAGTAAATAATCTCAAGGGGTCCTTCAAAAGCTGTCAACTTTGTTTCTAACTAGGCTATATATGCATGGCCTCACTTCATCTTTCACCTCCAGATGTATGAAAATAAATCTTCTTTGAGAGATAAAAGGGTAGAATTTGTCCTAAGTTAAAACAAAAAGTAAAATTAGAACAGAGTGATTCTTCAGGTTATCCACTTTACGGTGGCATTCATCGTTCACATGGTGTTTGAGCTCCTCTTCCTTCCTTCTTCCCTCCCTTCCTCCCTCCCTCCCTCCCTTTCCCTCCCTTCCTTCCTTCCTTCCTTCCTTCCTTCCTTCCTTCCTTCCTTCCTTCCTTCCTTCCTTCTTTCCTTCCTTCCTTCCTCCTTCACTCCCTCCCTCCTTCCTTCCTAATGAAGAAGGAGGAAGTTGATCTGGAAATTTTTAGGCTTCTATTATTACGTCCACAAAAGTCACATTTTAGTACACTGCAAAATAATGTCATTGTCTTCGTATATGATTATTTAGAGCAGAGTTAGCAGTATGTTTTGACTCTTTGGTGATTTTGTATTTATTTGTATGTGAGTGCATATGCTTCTAAGGGCAGGTCTAGCCCACTTTCCAAGCCTGGAATCTGGGATTCCTCAGCACAAGTTTGGTTGAATAAATTTCAATCAGTGTTATAAATGTATGTTTTCTCTATTTAGTATGTAAAGGTCTACAGATGCCTCAAAACATTTCATTCATGCCTAAATTGGCAGGACTTTTCTCCTTCCTTTTGGCAAATATCCTCACTGGGGTTTGTGCAGAACTAATGCCAAACTTCCTCAGTGTGGTTAGCTTGTGTTTGTGCAACAAGCTTATCATCCACAATGAACACATGGCTTTTAGACACAGGAATTAATCAGTGCTGGAGAGACATACTCCTGGCATAGATTCTGGATTGCCTACTTGCATAAGCCTACATTTGGGATCTATTATACAAAGCAGGATCCAGGGCAGCTCTGTCAGCCTCAACCTTTGCAGAAAATGTCTATTAGGGGGAAAATAGTGAGAAACATGGGTGGATAGTTAAAATTGAGTTAGTAGTATGCCTATTTCACAGGGCTGATATGAGAATCAAACAATACTATATGTGAAAACACTTTAATAATGGATGTCCTGCCTTATTTATAAAGGATTTAAAGTAGTTTATAGTGACACATTAAATGCGGCAAGATACCATAAATTCAAAATAGGTCAGAAAAAGTAAGCATGGAGATGTGTAAGATAACCAAGAATGAGGCTACTGTAGGCCCTATGTCCTTGCTGTTCTTTTTCAATAAAATCGGATTTTTATCATTTTATTAGTTAACACACAGAAGGGCATCTGATCAATTTCAGAGGGCACAATGTCTATATGATTAACTTGCTTTAGAGAAGCAGTTTTCCCTTAGTTTATGGTAGTAAGAATTTTCCTTTGTGGGTCTTCCAAAATAGAACCCTCTTTGTTAATAGTGACCAACATGCCCTCCTCAACAACTTGGCAACATTGTCGTAGCCTGATTGTGCCACGTGGTGATACATTCAAAGCTACTCTCAGAACCAATAATACCATAGTGGGTCTGCAGGTCTATGTGATGGTTTGTCTCCATCCAGACTGAAATGCCAAAAGGAAATTAAACGATTGCTGTTAAAACCTTTTTGAGTTGCAAAGTAGCACACAAATGCAAGGCAAGATAATTTTCATTAACATTATGGTTTTGAAAACCAGGTGGTAAACTTGCGACTTAATGCAATAAGCAATAGGAGATTTAACATACTGGCAACAAGGAAAGCTACAGGAAATCTTAAATTCCTTTTGTTTCCCTTTTGCTGGTAAACAATTCTCCTCCCAAATAGGTACGACTCTTTCACTGTAGTATCCAAACTAGGAGAGCGATCACTGATTTACAAACAACCTCCAAGGTAATGACTCAGAACTTCTGGATGTCTTGCCTGTCATGGAGAGGCAGATTCTCATTGTGAGGGGAGAGAATTTATTCATGCAACAAAAGCAGAAAATGGAAAATCTAAAATATTGAGCACTTTAAAATACTGTCTGCATATTTGAATGTAGGTATGTGAAATACTTCAGAAAGCACTAGTAATTCAAAATACAGATATTGCACTGTAATGACCTAAAAACAGACCTCCCGGCAGGGATCCTTTTCATAAATTTTTACGAGAATGGTCTTCATTGCATTGACATTAATGCAAGGTGCATCCATGTAACTTGAGAGTCTTCTATGTATATATTACCCATTTTATTCTCAAATTTGCTAGAAGCAGAAGGAAACGGCTTTTTCTTTGTTTTTAGTTGCTTTTTTTTTTTTTTAATTCCAAATGACTTTTTCTCATTTACTGAATAGGAAGAGAGAAAAGAAATGTTATTTACTCATTCAACAGTTTCAGGTCTTTATTATGAACCAGGCACTCTGCATAAAACACAATTTCTGTCATCATGGAAAATAATGATAATAGTAAAAATACTAAAAACATGTGAGGCCATTTACTCTGCCAAGCACTGTATTAAGTTCTTTATGTGCATTACCTCATTCTGTTATCAAGGCAGCCCTCCGAAACAGTCACTGTTATCATTTCCATTTGACAAATGAAAAATTAAAGCACAGAGAGGCTAAATAACTTTTCCAAGGTCACAGAGTTAGTTATCCACAAACAATACAGGTATGTTTTCACTCTGAAGTCCGACCTTTTAACTGTGACATTATAGGCGCTTATAGCTTCTTGGAAGAAACTCAGAAATAAACAGAGGAGCCTGGTTGGTTCATCAAGTGGTAGGACATGAATAAACCTGGTGGTTATGATGTTTTGAGAGAGGACAATCCCAGTATTGTAACAAGACTTCGTGGAGGAGATTTAAACTGAGTTCCAAAGAACATGCAAGGTTTAGTCTTGGGGAAGAACAGCAGGTAAAGGAAAGAGGGAAGGATGCTCCACATTGAGCAAAGAGTGTATCTCTTCCGTGCATATGGACTAGATCTAAAGTCTGCATAAGATACACTGGGTAAAGTGGTAACATGAAAAAGAAATAAGCTAAACAATTCACTGCCTGCTAAAAAATGCATTGTCACCACAATCACCGAAAACAAAACAGAAGTCCATTAGTGAGAAAAATAAAATGACATTTGATTATATTGAGATCTAGGGATATAAATAATATTTAATTGTCCTCCTATAATGTATATTACGCATTTCTTCATTCTCCTGAGAGCTTAAAATGCCTTCAAGGACTTCCTCACCTCCACCAGCTTAAACTTCTGCTTTATTTCATAGTCATATCCACTGACACTTGAAATATTGTTCTAATTAAAGTGTTGGCACTTTAGGGGTGCTGTGAAATTTCTCCTAGAAAAGTGCCCTCTTCTCATTCTCATCGTGAAACCAGAAGAAAGGTTTAGGGACTCATCAAGCTTCCAATCTTTTTAAAGGCCCTAGCAATTCATACCATAATCTTTCCCACAAATGATTGTCAGATCTGGGGTTAGAAATCACCATGCTAGACCTAAAGGTTAGCTTTTTCAGCATTTTTATGCTTTTTAAAATTTCCATAAGAAGATAAATGCTGAAGGATCAGTAAGCTCAACAGCTTGGACACCCACTGCTGCCACACAGGCGTGTGAAATGCCTCCATCTGACTCAGAATTAGAGATGTAAAATTGTCATCCAGCTCAGGATGAAAGCTTGGCATTAAAAGTATTTATAATGTATGTTAGCAAAAACTGTGGGCTTGGAAAACCATTGCTGGAAAACTGGAATTCTTAAAAGAAATTCCAACAAGCGAAAAGGGTTCTGGGCAGGATATGTAAATGTGGAGGAAACAGTCCATCTGCTGGGTATCTTCAAATTATCTATATATAGCAATAGCTATTCCAGTCGAGAGTAAATAATACCTTGTATCCTTATTTACATGAGAAATAATCCTATAGTTGATCTCTGCCTGTTTTACACCATTGAAACCCCATCGTTATTTTCCCTCTGATTGGTTGTCTAGCTTGTATATCGACATATACCACGTATTTGTTTATTCATTTAAGAAACAATTATGATATGCCTATTATGAAACAGGCAAACTGCTAGAAAGTGAGTATACACTTTTGAAAAAAAAAAAATTGTAGTTCAAGAAAACCAAATAGCACTCCGAGGGCCCTGAAGTGGGACAGATCTCAGTATATTCAAGAACAGGAAAGGAGTCCCATACCCTTTTGGCTTCATGAAGATGGTGAAGACTAACCCCAAATAAGGCTGCTGAAGAGGCAGAGCCAGATCCTAAAGGTTGGAT
Source organism: Canis lupus familiaris (assembly GCF_011100685.1). NCBI lineage: Eukaryota > Metazoa > Chordata > Mammalia > Carnivora > Canidae > Canis > Canis lupus. The sequence continues at coordinate 11,152,438 of NC_049237.1, forward strand.
TTCTGTGTGGCTCTCCCTACCTGTCACACAGGTAACTAGGGAGACAAAGTATAATTTGTTAATCGAGATGGAAAAGTTTTACAGAATTTTTTATCTTGAAAATTGAAGTCTTGTCCAAATCCCGGTTGTTTTATATATATCTTTTTAATCAATTACATTTCAGACTTTAATTTATATTTAAGATTAATTTGTGTAGTTTTGGGGGAAAATACATTCAGCTTTGAAATATAATATATGGGAAAAGATGGCTCTTCCTGTATGGTGAGGGGGACCATCTGTCACCAGGGCTTTGAATTGGATCTTTAAAAAATGATATACAGTGGCTCCCGTATTTTTCTCTTTTGGTAGCTGAATTTTTATTTGGCCAAATAAAGTCATCTCAACCAACTACTACATCTATCATTTCATAAAATGAAGGAAAATCTTACAACAAAAATTGGGAAAGATTATTTCAGAATCTTCATATTGGATAAACTGAATTTGTGGCAAACTAACTAAATGTCCTTATTCGTCTAATTTCCTCTTAAGACCAGGTTAACCTCCCTCCTGACCAAAGGACCAGCGTTTACTAGCCACATAAGTGTATTCTATAAGAATTCAGGCAGGGAACTTACGAGTTAAAAATCCTAAATTCTGACATGTAACTCTCAGTATAAAGAGTCCCTGTAAAATTTTAGTAATGAGTCAAGGGGTCAATTCCTGATAAGAGGTACCATCCCATTCTCTGACATTGGAAGAGAGCTGGTTCACTGGGTATGGTGATGGGGCTCCAAGGAGTCTTCAAGATGGGACAAACTTAGAAGTCAGCCTGAAAAAACACCATCTAATGAGAACGCACTTGAGTTTGCTGTGAAATACATGGAATTTAGCGGTAACAAATCCTGGGACTTGCTGAGGTTAGTGAAGAGCAGTTGGTTCATAAAACTGTAACACAGCGGTACCCCCCTTATCTGTGGGAAATATGTTACAGGGCCCCAGTGGATACCTGAGCCCACACATAGTAAGGAACCTATTTATACTGGTTTTTTTTCTATACCTACATACCTATGATAAATTTTAATTTTTAAGTTATGAGCAGTAAGAGATTAGCAACAATATCTAATAATGAAATAGAACAATTATAACAACATATTGTGATAAAAGTTATGTGAATTTGGTCTCTCTCTCAAAATATCTTCATTGTACTATACTCACCTCTCTGCTTATGATGCTGTGAGATGATAAAATGCCCATGTGCTGAGATGAAGTCAGGTCAATGACATAGACTCTACGTGTGACCTTATCATTAGGCTACTAGACCTTCTGAAGATTCATCAGGAGGATCACCTGCCTTGGACTGAGGTTGACAGTGCATAGCCAAAACTGTGGATAAGGGAGAACTTAGTCAAGAGTGAAGGTTGAGTACACAGCGTCCTAAGTGACTTACATAAAGGACCCTGCAGAGCTCTCAGCTGAAGACTTGTCTACAGTTTTCCCTATTTTTGGGTTTCACTGTTGTAACCCAGTATTATGTAGTTGGGAACACTCGTATTTAAGCTCGCTCATTATTCTGGTATCTGCCTTCTTAAAGGTGGATATTCATATTAGATGAGCATATCTTCTCCTAAGAGAGAAGCTAGCAAAAGGTATTTGGACTTTTATTTTTTTTTAATTTTTTATTTATTTATGATAGTCACAGAGAGAGAGAGAGAGAGAGAGAGAGAGAGAGAGGCAGAGACACAGGCAGAGGGAGAAGCAGGCTCCATGCACCGGGAGCCCGACGTGGGATTCGATCCCGGGTCTCCAGGATCGCGCCCTGGGCCAAAGGCAGGCGCCAAACTGCTGCGCCACCCAGGGATCCCAGTATTTGGACTTTTATGAAGTCAGGCCAATTGGGAATGAACTTGGTATATTTCTACAATTTTTCAGATTTCTAATACTCAGAGTTCCCTGTCTCTGCAGGAGAAGTAAGGTCTTGAGTGTCAGTGGAGTCAATAGTTTCTCTTGTCTGTATATTAGAGGGTTTCCTCCTGATTTTCTCTGCTCTCACTCTTAAAATCCAATTGTTAGGATATCTTAGCTTCATCCTGTATCTTTTTTTTCACTCCCTTTTTTCTTCTCTATGCTTTATTATTCCATTCTTTTGAAGAGTTTCACATCTAAAATTTATATTCTACTGAATTACAAAAATCTATCATATTTTTATTTTTTGAAGTTCTTTTTAAAGTAAATACTTTGATTTTTTGAAATATTGTTTTATTTCATGGATTTTGTCTCTCTGAATGTCTGTAGTGGTTTTATACTGTCAATTTATTGAAGTTGGAACTAAGTTTTACAGAATTCCCTTTTCTCTGTTGTCCTGGTTTAGTGGTGGTCAGTATAGGGTACCTTGTCCAGCTCCCAAATGTTATCTGCTGGCTAATCTTGGTTGCCAAGCCACAGACCCTTCAGTTTTTGCCTGATCTCTTTCTTCAAACTCTCTAAGTCCTGGGCCAGACACATCTGCATTATGGCAAAGGGTACCAGCTATTCTGCAGCAGATGGGTCATTGAGGCCAGAGGTGATCAGAGTCAGGTTACAGTTTTTCCTCATGGGTTCAAGTTTTCCTTGCTGTCTTCTGATTTTCCTTCAGTGTTTCTTCCCAACTGCTAGTGCTTCTGGCCTGCAGCAAGTCACCAACACTGGGAGATGTACAGGCAGCAATCTTTCATATGCACCTTCACCAGCTCCTGTAACTGTAGAAGGCTAATCTCTGTAACAAAGGCCTATTCCATGTCACTAGCTATGGTTTTACTGCTCTACATGAGCTCTATGTCTTAATGGGAGATAGAAAGGAAGAATCAAAAGATCTACAACTGGGAACTATCATAGCTGACCAGAGAAAGCTGAAAGTTATATATTCTTCAAACATAAACAGCAAATACTGATGTAACCCAAGGGTCTGGTAACTATATTCTGGATACAGAAAGTGGGCTTCTAAATTCTCATTTTTCTTTTTTTTAAGATTTATTTATTTATAAATCTATAAATTTATGAGAGATACAGACTTAGAGAGAGAGGCAGAGACACAGGCAGAGGGAGAAGCAGGCTCCTCGCAGGAAGCCCAGTGAGGGACTCGGTCTTGGATCCCGGGATCATGATCTGAGCTGAAGGCAGGTGCCCAACCACTGAGCCACCCAGGCGTCCCTCATTTTTCATATTAGGACTTTTAGATATAATATCTAAGCTTGAAAAACTGGGAACTATTAGTATAAATATTGGATAGTAAAATGGCAAATTGGTAAAATTGACCATAAAACAAATGAGTAGGGAAACATTTACACACAAACACAAATAGCAAAAGCAGTGAAAAAATATAAAACCAGCTAGTATCTACAGGGCATCACAGGAGATATATATTCTTTGCATATATTGGTTCTTTGCATAATTTGGATTATAGAAGTATAGTTTGGCTTGTACAAGCTTGGAAGAAAACCAGTTGGCACACACCAAAAAAAAAAAAAAAAAAAAAAAATCCAATGAAATAACAATGTGGTGATACAAGGGGGAATTAATGAACCTAATTTAGTCATGAAAGTGGGTAGCACCATGAGACCATTTGGGGAGCAGTGAAAATTAAAGAGGAACTGATACAAGGAATAATGGAAAAAGGGGGAGTTTTTTGTTATTGCTACTGTTGTTTTTAATAAAGATGGAACTTTAAGCATGCAAATTGGATTATTTCTAGCATGCTCCAGTCTGTTGTTGTTCTAGCTCAATTCCTTGTGTGCTTAAATAAATCAGTGTAGGCATATTTGTGTTACTTTGCCTCTTCTATTTCTCCACCAACTAATATCTACGTAGAAGCTGGTTCTTTAATTAGGAACCATTGAAGATCACTCCCTTGGCAGTGCCTGACAGGCTTCTAGTGACTGCTGCAGTCCTAACTGAACTGCTTTCCCTGCTCCTGATAAACACAGAAGCCTGAGACCACCCAGTGCAGGGATGTTTCTATAAATACTAGAAGAAACAACTAAAAGAACTGAAAGTAGTTGACTGTGGGGAACAGGAATTGGGTGGACGGGGCAGGAATGTAATGGAGGGAATGCTCTTTTCTGTTAGGAGACTTATACAATTATATACATTATTATGCACAGGTAGTGTTTTGGTAAAAATAAAAATAGAATTAAAAAGACAATGGCAGCACCTAGGTGGCTCAGTCAGTTAAGTGTCTAACTCTTGATCTCGCTCAGGTCTTGGTCTCTGGGTCATGAGTTTCAACTCCATGTTGGACTCCATGATGGGTGTGGGTCCTACTTAGAAAAAGGAAAAGAAGAAGAAAAAGGATAATAAAAATTATAAAAATATAAAGTAAATATGTCTATTGACCACACCCAACAACAAAGAACAGGTCTGTATTTTAAACATTCTGGGAAAATATTACTTTCAATCTAGAATCCTATACTTAATTCAACTTAATATTAATCAGGTATAAGGACAGAATAAATATTTTTTTGCCATTTAGGTATTTATAAAGTTATATTCCTATGAAACTTTCCTAAGGAAGAAACTGGAGATTGCATTTGGCAAACTAGAAAATGAGTAAAATGAGTGTAGAAAAGAATAAATCCGATTCAAGAGGGTGGTGCAGAGATGTTTAAAGATGTTTAAAGGGTGGTGCAGCTATATGGCAGGCCTACAGAAAAACCAGTCTAGATAGGAACAGGAAGAGAGAGGGAAATAATTGTGAATATTGACAAAATGCAGACTATAGATGCTCTAAATTAAACATAAAAGAAGCTCACCCATAAATTTCCAGCAACAATACACATGGCATATTAAAAGCCTCAACCTGCCCTGGAGAAGCTGGCACCATTAAAAAGCATCTCCATTATTGATCAGCCTCAGAAATGCTGTCTGGAAAGTAAAACAAATCTATCTGGCTGACTGCCCATTCTACATCTATACAATAGAGAACTATACGGCCACTAAAAGAATGATATGTATCTATATTTACCAATACTAAATAATAACCTTGATAAACTAGAAATAGCAATGACAATAATATACAAACCTGGGAAAATATAATTTGGATAGAATTTGATTGGCAGTTAGCTATTGGCTTCTAGCCAGCCCCAAATGGGTAGACTGAATTTCCCATCTTGGGAAGGAAGATATGAGAAGAGACCAGGGCCTGCTCTAAGTATGGCAGGCAACTCTAGTTTGGCAAGCAGAGGGTAGGTGTCTTTGGTCCCTCTGTTTGCTTGGCCAAAGCCCTCTGGACCAGGTTGACAAGACAGGAGCCAAATAGATTGCTAGAGCCTCTACCACTTTACTAAATGGTTTAGCCAGCCACAGGGCCCTTACTCCTCGAAGATGAATCTGGATAGTGTCACCCCAGTCATCTTATTAACCCCCTAATCATGCAATACTGCATTTTATTTGGCTGAATTTGTATTCTACTCATCATGTTATGATGAGGGTTTATATATATTTTTAAATGAAAAATGCAAGATGCCAAACATTATATATAATATGTTTTAATTTGTTCTGTAAAGAGGACTATTTGTTTGCACACACACATATACACACACACACAAACAAGTACATATATCTGCTCCCAACGTATTTGGGGAAGGATAATAAGAAACTAAAAATAGTGGATAAAATAGAAGTACAAAGATGGGAAGGAATCTTACATTTGTTTCATACATTTTAGTCCTATTTGAATTTTAAGTGTTTATCAATTATCTATAATACTTATCATTTTACTTTATTTTTTTAAAGATTTATTTATTTATTTATTTATTTATTTATTTATTTATTTATTTATGAGAGACATGGAGAGAGAGACAGAGGCAGACACACAGGCAGAGGGAGAAGGAGGCTCTTCGTAGGAGCCAGGAGCCCAATGTGGGACTTGATCCCGGATTCTGGGATCACGACCTGAACCGAAGGCAGCTGCCCAACCACTGAGCCACCCAGGCGTCCCTAATTTTACTTTAAAAAGAAAAAGTCATAATAATATTACATTTATTTAAAAGAGTCAGTATAAAGGGGAATGGGAAACATCATGAAAACACCCATGATGGCCACGGATTCCTTTAAAAAGGAGAATTGCAGAGTAATAACTATAAAGAGATGGCTGCAGGAGATAAAGGGGGGTGATGCTAAGAGGAAATTCTTACCACATGAATTAAAACATTGTGAACAATGAAGTTTGCATTATATGTATATGTGGTTGGGATTTTTTATTATAGCTGAAATTTACTTATCTGGGGAAAATACAGGTTTCACGATAAAATTAAGGATAAAGAAAAAACTTTATTAGAATAAAAAAATACAGACTTCATTTGGAAATTCTCTTCACCCCTGCCTTGTCGCTGTAATGAACCTGCTTTCCAATTTCATAAGATGGTAATTTCATACCTTCCTTTTTCTTTTTTTTTTTTTTCATACCTTCCTTTTTCTAATCAAATTTCTTCCTACATTCCACTATGGCATTCACCTCATAAGCCAACCTTCAGATGACAATTCTTCCCTACATTTCACTGAGTAAATAAACTCAGCAGGAAAAAATATAGCTCTCGTCTTCCAATCACTCAAGGGAGAACCAACTGTACCTCCACTAATCTTCTGTGTGTTCCCGCTAAACTCTCAAGTCTTCCTGAAGAATCCATGAAGAACTGAAGTGGCTTCCTTTCATGACCTTCACCAGCCTGCTCAAGATCATTCTGCTGCAACTGGCCTCTTTGCTGGCTGCAGATCTAGAAGAGCAAAACTAACTTTTCCCAGATTTTCTTTCCCCCTTTTTTTTTCTTTATGTACCTGCTTCTGCCTTTGTTGGCTGTTGGCAGCCTAATGTTCTCCATCCTATATATAAGTAAATAATTAGCATGCATGTAACTATCTCAGTATCTCTGAATTACCCTTTGACAATTCATTTCCATAGTTTACACTGAAGCAGTATTGACCTGAATTCTAAAATTGCAGCCAATAAAATTGTGCACTTCAAGGGGTCAGTTTCCCTTGGCTCATCTGGTAAGTCTCATGAGTGGTAATTGAATACTTCAACTCTACCATGTGAGGTATATATCTTGGTTAGGTTTGATTCTGGTTATAATTCTGATTTGTGCCAGCTGGTTATTTGTTCCCATTGATGGCTAAAGTAAACTGGCCTTGGGGTGCCTGAGTGGCTCAGTTGGTTAAGTGTTCAACTCTTGATTTTGACTCAGGTCATGACCTCAGGATCATGAGATGGAGCCCCATGCCGAGCTCTGAGCTGGATGCAGAGTCTGCTTGTCTTTCTTCCTCTGCTCCCCAACCCCACCTGATCTCTCTCTCTCTCTCTTTCAAATAAATAAATGAATAAAATCTTAAAAAAAATAAATAATCTGGACTTTGATGCCATGGTCTGACTGAAGATTTCCATCAGGCAGCAGACAACAAGAGTTAATTCTAATTTTAAAGATCAGCTCCCTTTCTATCTTCCCCAATGCAAGCCTTTTTTTTCCTGTTGTTGTTGTTGTTTTCATTATGGCCATGATAGTTGTGAATTCTGATAAAAATTAAAGTTGAACATCAAGATGCTCTTCATTTACAACAGCCTGTTTTAGGAAGTTTTGATTTTTGCAGAGTGCTGCACCTAAGTGGAGTTGGAATCATTCCAAATTAAGGTCTTTTAATAAGGCTAGATGAAGGAGACAATACAAATTGAGGTCATCGAAAATTAGTTTAGTAAATCGAAAAACTAGGGCTCTGAACAGCCACATAAATAAAAAATTATGTTAAGGTGTAATTGACGTATAATAAACTGCACATAAAGTTTACAATGTAATGGTTTGATATATGTAAACACCCTGTGAGACCATCACCACAATCAGGATATATCCATCACCCCAATAGGTCTCCTCATGCCATCTTTTTATTTTTTTATTTAATTAAATTAATTAATTAATTAATTAATTTAAACTTCAGGCTGGAATGCAGGGGTGATTCACAGGTGCAATCTCCCTACTGATCTGCAGGGGACTTTTGACTGCTCCCTTTTTTTTTTTTTTAAGATTTTATTTATTCATGAGAGACACACAGAGAGAGGCAGAGACACAAGCAGAGGGAAAAGCAGGCTCCATGCAGGGAGCCCGACGTGGGACTCCATCCTGGGACCCCGGGGTCACTCTCTGAGCTGGAGGCAGATGCTCAACCCCTGAGCCACCTGAGTGTCCCTCAAATAGGTTTATAACTGCTTGTTCGGGCTTTTAAAATGATGGCTGCTTTAACATGCTCATTAGGTAACTCCAACATCTCTGTCATCTCAGTGTTGGTATCCACTATTTTTTTTTTCCCTTACTCAGATTGAGATTGTCCCCATCCTTGGTATAACACATGTTTTCCAGGTGGTACCTGGACAGTTTGGGTGATGTTATCAGGCTCTGATTTTAGTGGACTATTCTGTGTTAGCAGGCTTCCTCTAATGCTGTCCCTGGGTCGTGGGGAGGCACTGCCTCATCACCTCCTTATATTCAGTGGTGGTGGAGGTCTAGTTTTTCTCCAAAACTTCTGTTGGCACCTAGAGTAGAGAGCGTTCTTGTTCCTGTTGGGTGGGGCTGGGAGTTCAGGCTATAGGGAGGCTTCCGCTGATGCCAATCTGTCCAGGAGAGGATGGCTCATGACTCTTCCTCACCTGACCTCTGCTAACATCCTGGGGGTGTCCTGCTGCTGCTGAGCAACGATGAGACTCTGGACTCTCCACTAGGTCTCAGTGTCTTCTGATACTCCTTCTGCAGAGAAGAAGGACACCTCACTACCACTGAGGGGATGAAAGTGCAGCCTCTCTGTGTGGAATCTGCCAACACTTCCAGGGGAGATGGTCTTCTTGCTCCTGGGCAGAGCATAGACACTGACCTCCACCGGGTCTCCTCTGACATTACGCTTGTTACTACCAAGTGCAGGTGGTTTTCCCTAATGCGGTGGGGTTGTAACGTCTCGAATCACATCCCCCCTTTTGCACTATCAATATACTGACATTGTGCCTTCCTTCATGAATTCTAATGATTTAGAATGCTTCTGAGCCTGTCCATCTTTTGCCATCATTATGGATGTCCTTGTGTGGTGGTGTTTGACACTTCCAAGTAGTAATTGTTGTTCTTATACGTTGCTGTGCCTCCAATTTAAGGTAATCTCTCCTGAGTGTCTGTTTTCACTTTATAGCTTCCGCTCTCAGTAAATTCTTCGAGAATTTTTCTCAGTCTATCTCTTCAGACTCCTTCTTTTCATACACTAAGCCTAAGTTTTATACTCCCTTCTTTTTTTTTTCTCCTAATATTCTTAACCCCAAGCATTGACAAATGCATGATCACAAATTCCGTGCCAGCACAGATATATAAGGGGATCGTAAGGTTAGGTAAGTAAATTCTAGCACAAATTGCATGTGCTGAACATCCTAAGGTTTTAATCAAATCCTATAGGTGATAACACTCAATTAACAGGGAAGGGAAAATTAAAATGCTTGATATTTAGTAATTGCTGTCTAAATTTTATAGACTTACAATTTTTCCAGATCCGAAGGAGAGCTAAAAGTTCACGTTTAGTTCGTAAATATATAAACTGGTGCCTTAAGCTATGTGTTCAGTCAGCTGGCTCTTTTTATCTTTCCAGTTATTCTGCTGAGGAAGCTCTTACTGAGCATGTTTCAGATGTCACAAAAGTAAAACTGACTAAGAGAATCCACCCCTAATCCAATGCAATCCAACAAATATGCTTTGAGTTACCCATTAGATCTAAGGCACTGGACTAAGTACTGAGGAAGCCACACATCTGAAAAGACTCAGTCTCTGCCCTCCAACATGGCAACAATGAATCATTGACAACTGCAAGAATGGAAAAGAAGTCTATTATGGAGTTGTTGCAATGCAATGTAATCTCATGCACCTACACTGGAGGAATGGAGAGATAGAGCAGAGTCAAGAAAAGGGACATGTGGCAAGATGCTGGGAAACTTGCAGACAGAGTTTTATAGGTTTCCATGGAAACAGTTAGACTTGAATGCTCGGGTGCATAAGGCAGTCTTACCAGGTGCCTGTTATTGGTTTGGAGGAGGGAAAAATTACATTTCCATGACAGTTACAGATTAGCTGAGCAAGTAGCTTTCCAAAGTGATGTACTTGCAAAAAACAGATCAACATTGTCCAGAGTGAAAATGTTTGTATTCTCCAGCACCAGCTGGGTAATTAGATCTCCCCTTAGAAAGGACCAGATTGCAGTTTGTACTTTCTGGCCATTTTACCCAAGATAGCAAGATCTTCCACACAGAAGCAATTTTCTGGAGGGAAAAAAAATCTCATAATATGTAGGTAGAAAGTAGGAAAGAAAATTGAAAATGGGAGAAAAATTGCCCCAAAGAGACTCATGCAGACATTTCAGAGGTTACTAAAATAAGACAAGGAGTAAGAGTGTGTGTACACATAGGATGTTATGAAATATTTATAATGGCATTGAGACACTGAGGTATTTGGCTGTGTAGTGAAGCAATATTTTTCTATACTGAATTGGGATTTAAGAAAGCAACACTGTCCATCACAGATCAAAAGGTGACAGAGAAAGAAAATAAAATTAGGCAATGTTGCAGAAGGAATCTGTGTATAGTCTGAGTTTAGCAAAACATACCTTTTAATTTCACATACTTCAGGGACACAGAAGATAAAAATGTCATACTTGTTCCTTCCAAACAAGACAGACAGATAGATAGATAGATAGATAGATAGATAGATAGATAGGTAGATAGATAGATGATAGATAGATAGATGCTATTTCTGCTGACTGCGTTGTTTGTTGACTCTTTTTTCTTTTGTTGTTGACTCTTATTAGTACAGATAATAGTGACAAAAGTCAGCACAAGTCCTTAAAGGAACACAAAAAACAATGATATCAGTAGGCGAAAGACTGACAAAAAGTTACAGCATAAATTAAAGATTATTTCTTAAATCCTGCGACACATAGAATATAGTACTCAGAAGAGAGTGAATAATTGGAAAAATCCTTTGGAAAGAAGTGAACTCTTAGTCTGATTTCAAAAATATTGGTGATATAGATTGATAATGTGAAGGCAGAGGCTATGTCAATTAATCAACCCAAAATAAAAGCTATGAGCTTTGAGAAAACTTTGATGATAAGAGATGGTAAATATGAGAGCAAACGTGCAGGTCAGCAACAGGAAAGTATTGGTACAAGATTGTCCCTATTAACAGATATGGTGTAATTGCTAACTACCTTTGAGTGGCATGCTACCTCTTTGGGCTGGGCAGTTTTAGTGCATTCTCTTCGCTTGGGTTCCCCATCAAACTTCTGTTATAGAACCAAGAAGTGTGGGTCCTAGAATAAACACAAGAACAGTGATGCTGAGAGAAGCCTAACTAGTCCTTATGGGTCTTTTTAGAAAACAATTGAATGATACAATTAATGTAGCACTACTGATGTAAATGTACAAAATGTAGAAACATATAAAAATAACTTTTGTATCCAGCCTCCATATATAATAATATTTTTTTATATTCTCCTTTCCTTTCCATGATTTCTTTTTTTTAAAGATTTTATTTATTTATTCATGAGAGACACAGAGAGAGGCAGAGACACAGGCAGAGGGAGAAGCAGGCTCCGCGCAGGGAGCACGATTGGGACTCGATCCTGGGACTCCAGGATCACGCCCTGGCCCGAAGGCAGGAGTCAAACTGCTGAGCCACCCAGGGATCCCCTCTTTCCATGATTTCTTAAGACACTCACGATATCTTTTATTGAATGGATGTGTAGGAAAAAAGAAAGGAGAGAACATAACATTCTTTTAGGCCTGTGAAAGAGAAGATGGAGAAGCTCAAGTTTAAGCCTTAGAAGACCAAGGGGATGGCCGCTAACTAAAATTAGGCTATCTGAAGCCATACAAATATGAAACCTACCACTGTCACTTATATTTACCAGCTAAAGGGTCTTGGGAAAGCTCTTTAATATCACTGAGCCAGAATTTCCTCAAATGTAGAGTGAGGGCAATAGTATCAAATCCAAAAGGTTATTATGAGGACAAAATAAAGTTATACAAGTCATTTAATGCTCATTTAGTCATTTCCATGTGAGTGGCCAGAAACCCTATATCAGAGGCTGGAAAGAGTGAGGTTCATGTCAAACAGGAAGGATGGATGCTTGCAGGGACTCATAGGCAGAAAGCACACTTTTTCAACCCACAGCTCTAGGGGAAATCCAGAAAGAGAATGTGTTGGCAATGTCAGTGAGGTGTTTCTAGAAAGAGGTGAGCCTGAAAGTAATTAGCCAGCAAGTAAGCAAAAATGAAAGGAGAAAAGGAATAGAAATCCAGGACTTTGCAGATAGAAAAACTGGCTGCTTTTAGAACCCCAAATGGAAAGAAATACATTTTTAAAAGCTTTGAGTGGTGAAGCCCTGGTAAAATGTCTTGCCTGCATAAAGTGATGTAGAACAAAGATAAGATATGATCTTTTCATGGTTTTTCCCAGGTAGCTTAAAATTAGCTGTGACTTAAACAAAATAAAATAACATTATTTTATTTATTAGAAACAAAAATAACATTATTTATTTATTAGAAACAAAATAACATTAGTGAGAAAGGAAGAAAAGAAAAGAAGAAATGGAACAGATTTGTTTATTTTTTTTTAATTTTTATTTATTTATGATAATCACAGAGAGAGAGAGAGAGAGAGGCAGAGACACAGGCAGAGGGAGAAGCAGGCTCCATGCACCGGGAGCCTGATGTGGGATTCGATCCCGGGTCTCCAGAATCGCGCCCTGGGCCAAAGGCAGGCGCCAAACCGCTGCGCCACCCAGGGATCCCCAGATTTGTTTATTATGTGTTGAAAAGAATGCCAGATACGGTGACTCTAACATGGAAAGTACTATCCCATAGAACAGAAAACTTTTAAGTGTTTGAATGAGTGGTAGTTCCAAAGAGGCAATGAGTCGAGACCAAAAATTCTCTGCTCAAAATGACATACAAAACAAAACAAAAAACTCAAGCTCCCTATATTGGCAGGTGATGGGCTCCCAGGAGGGCAAATTCTGCAGGCCTTATCTACATTTTACATGAGGCCAAGTAAATAGTAGACAAGGACGCCCATCCCTGAAGATGGAACCAGTAGCCTTGTTAAACAATGCTCAGGAGAATTTCTCCCTTAGAACAGAATCTAGGAATGTCTCACTCTGCAGGGTCTTTATGTTGTCCAAGGGGACTGCAGCACAGCTCCCATTCCTACTTACTAGGAATGTTCTGGTGGTTATCCTGTCTCTACTCCATCCTTGCACATGTGATGTGTGAAGCAAAGAGGGGAGTAAAGTAGGTGGATGCAGATAACTTTTTTTGGTTTACAGGTTGCCAGATAAAAAAGGAAGGACTATCAATCACACAGAGATTTTTGTCACTGAGCTAGTTGCATTGAAGGGATGAGTGTCTTCCTTGGGGAAGAAGTAAGAAGTTGGTCAATTTTGAGAAAGGAAGGGAAAGTGAAATGGATATTTGGTGACCAGGTGGTTAAAATGATAGACTGTGGAGGAGATGTCTAGGTGCTCACCCTTGATTTTCCTCTTCCTGAGAGAAGAAAACATAAGAGTTTCACCTACTTACATTTATGGGGGGGGGGGCATATATATAATGTTTTTATTTTGAAATAGTTTTAGATTCATGTTCAGTTTAAGAGATAATATAGAGAGACCCTATGTACCCTTGACCATGTTTCCTCCAATGATAATACCTGTAGAACAATATTGATATTGTGTACAAACACAGTATTGATATTGATGTGGTCAAGATGGAAGATTTACATATCCATGAGTTTCCCTCATGTTGCCCTGGAATAGCCCTGTCACTTTCTTCCCTGTTTCAAATTCCTTCTTTTTAAAATAATTTAGTTAACATATAGTGTATTATTAGTTTCAGGGGTAGAATTTAGTGATTCATCAGTTGCATATAACACCCAGTGCTGATCACGAGTGCCCTCCTTAATACCCATCACCCAGTTACCCCCCCTTCCCCTACAGCCACCCTCAGTTTATTTCCTGGAGTTGAGTCTCTTATGGTTTGTCTCTCTCTCTCTTTTTACCTATGTTTCCTTTCCTTCCCCTATGTTCATCTGTCTTGTTTCTTAAATTCCACGTATGAGGGAAATCATATGATATTTGTCTTTCTCTGGCTGACTTATTTTGCTTAGCATAATACACTCTAGCTCCATTCATGTCGTTGCAAATGGCAAGACTTCATTCTTTTTGATGGCTGAGTAATACTCCATGGCATCCATTCATCTGCCAATGGACATCTGGGCTCCTTCCACATTTTGGCTATTGTGGACATTGCTGCTGCTATAAACATTGGGGTGCATGTGCCCCCTCAAATCACCATGTTTGTATCCTTTGTTTAAATACCTACTAGTGTGATTGCTGGTGCATTAAGGTAGTTCTATTTCTAGCACTTTGAGAACCTCCACATTGTTTTCCAGAATGGCTGCACTAGTTTGCATTCCCACCCACGGTGGAAGAGGGTTCCTCTTGCTCACTTCTGTCTTAAACTCTGCCAACTACTCACCTGGTCTCCATCTCTACGATTTTGTCATTTCAAGAATGGTATGTAAAGATGAATTTGCAACGCTTTGGGACTGGATTTTTTTGGTCAGTGTGATTCTCTGGGTATCCATCCAGATTGTTGGGTGTTTGAATAGTTCATTCCTCTTATTACTGTGTAAGATCCTATGACATAGACATACTATAGTTTGCATAACCACGGACCTGGTGAAGGATATCTGGGTTGTTTCCAGTTTGGGGCCATCACAAATGAAACTCCTGTAAACATTCATGTACAGGATTCTGTGTGAACACAAGTCTTCATTTCTCTGGAATTAAGTAGTCAGGAGTACAGTTGCTGAATTGGATAATAAACACGTTTGGCTTTTAAGAAACCATCATGGTGTTGCTTATATAATGCAGTAACTCCAAATTCTCAAAACATGAGTTTTCCAGTGGATTCTAATGGTTCTAATTGCTCTGCTCAACTTTCCAATCAAAACAGCTGATAATATGATTTTTAGATCACCAATAGACATTTTAGGAATATTTGATTGGTGGTTCCCTTTTTCTTTCATTTTATTTATTGTTACTGTTAATTTAAGGCTAACACATTCTTTATCTTCTATTTTAGGGAAGATATGTTAATCTTATGTGATTTCAGATTAGAATGGTGAATGCATATTTCTAAATAGTCTCATTGATAATCACTGACACTTTGTTTCAACTTTTCCTTTTCTATATATTTCATTAAAAATTGTCCACAAGAAACAACATCAAGAACAACAAAACATTAAACAAAACATTTTATTTCTTAGAGGTAAAATGTTTCTGGCAAAAGCTAGTGAGGGTTAAAGTCACCACAGTTAGCAATTAAATATTAAATGTTTCTGTGAAAATCAAGCATTTACAAGAAAGAACATTAGCTATGGTCAGCAAATAGCACTTCCAATCACTCCCTTGCTCAAGGCAGAAATCTTAACTAATGTAATAATCCCCTCACTGATCTCCCTGTGCCTACCACCCACAATGGGTGTAGACAATCTACATTGCTCTAAGAGTGCTGTTTCAAAATCTCAAATCTGATCATACACCATCCCTCTTCAAAACTCATTCACAGCTTAGGAGGAAGTTGAAAATCTTTAATATGGCCTGATTCACATGTCCATAGACAAGAGCCTCCAGAGACCATCTCTCAGACTTCTGTCCATTCACTCTACTTTAGCCACACTAATTCCATGATGGAGAGACCAACTGGCCCTTTTCCTGTATAGCTCTGGGTCACAGGCACCTAATATAGATAAGGCATAAGGTTTCCACTCCGTAAATATTTGCTGAATAACTGAGATTATGAATAAATGGAAGAATTAATAATTGCTCCTGATTTGTTGGCCAATCCATCAAGTTAGACTATAGTTCTAAAAAACAACAGATGCCAAATGATTCTCATTCCCGAGTCCCTGTCCTGTTATTCTGCCTTTGGAATCCATTGCTTAAGAGCTGGAGACCTAAATCACCCTTTTAATCATTTCAAGGAAATTGGAGACATTTAATCTGTTTTACTTTACTTACTAAACAACCAAGGTTTATCACTTAGGGACCCAGTAGGTGACAGACAATCCCTTAAAAACAGATACTGTGAGGAAAGTTTATTAAAGCTGCTACATGCAAAGGTAAGGGTGGTGTTTAGGAAATCCGACAGAGAATAGTACAAGACCCTGGGTCTTAGACTAGTGGCAGTAGTAATGATGAGGAGCCATCACCACCCCCAAAAACGGAACCACAAAGCTGCGGTGGGTCTCACTGAATCCAGAGAGGCCACGTGGTTGGTGCCTTGCAGAGGGACACAACCAAGTTACGGTGTATCAAATGGAAGGGAGCTCAGGGAAATACATATTATGGTATCATTCTCCTCCTAACCTCTGATTTCTTGCAAGGTCGCCTGGGTGACTCATTCCAATTAGAAATTAGAAGGGAAAGAAGCACGAGAATGCAGGGCACACGGGCCAGCTTTTCAGAATCCACAGAGCGGAATGGAGAAGGTAGTGGATTAGGAGAGGCTACAGGAAAATATCTGGTATGCAGGCTGCATGTTGTTAGAGATCCAGATGTTAGGATTCTGGTGAATGACCAGTGATAGTCTCCTTCTTATTGTGCATCCTGGAGCAAGCCAACCTTTTACCTGACAGAGATTTACATCTACTGCTCTCTTTAACCATCTGCTCTGGCTCTGAGTCAATCATTCATGGGATCTTTCTGGGCAGGCAGCTCCAGTCATCAGTTCTGGGCTCTCTCTTCAACCTGACTTTTCCTTGCAGGTCTGACTTTACTTTGAATCGAAAAACTGTGTCTGACTCTTAAAGCGGTTAGTGTAGGAACTATGATTAGAACTCTTGAAAGTGAATAAGGGAGATAGAAAATTAAAGTCTCAGCTTTCATAGTCAAAAATTTAATTTGAAAACCTCAAGAAGCTTCTCAAAATTTAGCCTACAATATTTCTAAAGATGACCATGACCGTTTTTTCCACCTCGCCAAAAAAAAAAAAAAAAAAAAAAAGATTTTTAATTTTCGCAAGTTGAATTCTAGTTAGGAAAAGACAGATCTTAATGATTCTTGAACCCTTTTGAGAAGCAAAGATAGTACTCCCTTGAATGGATACACTATTTTGAAATAAATTAAAAATTTCAATCGATGGAAACTATAATGGGTTCACCCAGCACCCTCTGCGGATGACAGCGCCCACCGATCCGCACTGACCTCAAGCTGTTTTACTTATGGTAATATCCTGAAATTCTTGATTCTTATGTGAGAGTCATCCTTGAAAGACTTTCCTTACAAACTCAAACTTCTTAGTTTGAGTACAGGAAAGGAAAGTACAGTAGCCTTTAGGTTAAGCATGGATGAAATCTATTGTCTGCTAATTTTCTACTGCTGGAAACGTGCTCTTTATGTGTGGAAGAGCAGTTTGTTTCCATCTTCACAGGTGATCAAAGCGGTGTGGCCAAATCATTTAACTTCCAACTCACATATTCTTCAATCTTGGGAAACAGGATAACAGTGACTGTTTCCAAGAGTAGGTGTAAAGATTGGTTTGGTCAGATGTGTCAAGTCCACAGAAAAAGTCTGCAGGCATCTTATGAAGGGACATTTTGTTCCACTAATGATGCTTCCACTGTTTTGTCTGCAATTAGTAGGAACTGTTCTGTTTGAAGGTTAATGTCAGAGTGTCCGATAATGTTAATAAAAATTCCCCAAGTTTTAGTAACTGTAAGACACATGGGAGGGCTTACGGGGAAAAAGGGAAAAAAACTGACTCCTCAGAGCTGCATAGTGGAGCTCAATACTGGAGGGGTGTCAATACAGGAAAAAAAAATATACATATGTATATATAATATATTCTTATATCTATTATACAGTATTCAAATATCTTTCCTGGAAGAGAATTCCATGTATATATGGAATTATATATATATATAATTTTGTTTGGGGCTTAAGTGCATTTTATTGGTTTTCTTTCAGAATCCTTCTACAAAAGAACAATGTTAAAGGGGCACTGGGTGGCTAAGTTGGTTAAGTGTCTATCTTCAGCTCAGGTCATGATTGCCAGGTCCTGGGATTGAGTCCTGGAATTGGAGTTGGGCTCCCTGCCGGGCAGGAGTCTGCTCCTCCCTCTTCCTGCCACTCTCCCTGCTTGTGTGTGCTCTCTCTTTGTCAAATAAATAAATTTTAAAAATTAAAAAAAAAAAGGAGTAACATTAAAAAACAGGGCCCTGGCAAGAGGGTGAGAACTCTTTTTCTTTCCTGAGAGCCCTCCATTTATCTCGATGTTTCCCAGCTGTGTTCCTGAGAGTGTTTTCACCCCCAGCAAGCCCAAAAAGGGAAAAGACCTATCACCTAGCATCCTCTGTCCTTCAGTCCCATCCCACACATGATGGTAAGAACTGTTGGGATTCAGTGTATATTTCTGTGTATATGATTATTACATATATTGTTATTCCAATATATATTTCTTTCCTTTTTTTTTTTTTTTTTTTAAGAGAGGGAGAAGGAGAGAGAGAGAGAAAATCTTAAACAGGCTCCATGCCCAACATGAGTCCCAGGTGGGGGTCCATCTCACCATCCTGAGATCATGACTGAAGCTGAAATGAAGAGTGGGATGCTTAACCCACTGAGCCACCCAGGTCCCCTTTCTGTATATATTTCTTTTTTTTCTTATATATTATTTATATTTCTGTTTTCAGTACTGACACACAAACTTCCTGAAAACAGATATATGAAGCTTGGTCAAAATGTGCCTATCTCACACAGCCAAGTGTAGCTAGGAGGTTGAAATTGAGTCTTGATTGAAATAGGAGATGGTGCTTTGCTCTGCTTTTCCTTGCTTTTAGTTCAAAATGACTTTACCTTCATTTCTCACCCTCTTTTGTTTGTTTATTCCAGACACTCATACTTATTTAGAGATGATTTAGATGTTGCCTCTATCGTATTTTTTAGGCAGAAAAGAGATGAATGAGTTTACTCTACAGAGCATTCCACTTAACTATCTAAATGTATCTTTCAATTTACCACACAAAATAAGAGATTCTCCATAGCATGATTCTCAGAAACGCTCACTTAGTGGTGGGCCTGCTCTAAACACACACACACACACAGATCGATTTCAAATCCTCAAATGAGATGAGCTTTAGGCAGCTGCTTAAAGTATCCATAGACTACAGATATCAACCCCTAGCATCAGTTCTAATCTTCTATAAAGTATTTCTGAGAGTAATTTGTTTAGTCTTTAAAGCACTTAGGTTAGCAGGATAGTTTGGTTAAACCAAACAAATGAGCCTTCCTGAGATTTTATAGCTAAGAAATGGTATAACTGGGGTTAGAATTCTCCAACTGCTAGATGCCCTACTGTTCCTCCACTCCACCAAAATAAAAGATAACCACATAATGTATCATCTTAGCTGGTGTTTTTGCAGGAAGTGGGGGAAGGATGCATAATTAATTAATCAAGCAGTCAGTGTAAACCAGGCCTGAACCCAGGAAACCGGGTCAGGCTGCTTCTGTGTGCTTTCTGCTTTTGATAAACTACTTTTGAGATTTGAGTCCTGGCTGTACCAATACCAGCTATGGCAGTGGGTAATTACATGGTTTCATGGAGCCTCTGGTTCCTTGTTTATAAAATGAGTATAATAATAATAGCTTCTTATACGATTTTATCCAGATCTAAGTGATAAAATGCCTGGCACATGAAATGAACTAGATCCATGTAAGGCCCCAATAATCTTCTTACTGCAACATGTAGCAAAACACTACAGAATTTGAGCCATGTCTCTGAAGGACAGAATAATTGTATTTTGGGGGATTTCAAAGTTCATTCTCTATTTGGAAGATGAGATCCACAAGGTCCAGAGATCTCATTTGTTTTAGTAAAGCACTGAATGGCCTGACTGGACACTGAGGGCTCAGCAAAGTGCAGTCTGAAAGGTCCTGGAAACTTCTGTCTCTATCACAGGTTTCCTCTATAAGAAGTGTATAAATACATGCCTTTACTGAGTACCCTTCTTTGTTGAGCATTCTACTGGGAAACATATAGTTACTAGATATTCCTTACATAAATATATATAGTTTACGGTGGTATTGCATACATGTAAATAGGGATTATCTATATCTGAAGAAATTAAATGATTTTTCTCAAGGTCATATAGCTAGGAAGTGGAGAAAATACTGTCACTTAGAACAGTGACTATGTACTAGGCACTGTCTCAGGTAGACAGATGCAAATACCATTTTGTATTTACAAAGTTTATAGTCTACAAACAAAGACAAAAATTTATTTGAATAGTCCTATAAGCCCAAATAAAATTGCAGTTGTGAAAAATGCTATGGGTGCTATAGTGGAAAATTTGATGCAGTCCGACAAGTTCAGGGGAGACATTTCTGAAAGTGCCATCTTTGACTTGAAGTTTAAAGAATTATCGGGAGTTAACCAGATAGTGAGGGGTCAGGAGAGCTTTCCCCACAAAGTTGTGCAAAGCTCATGTGCTAAGGCCTTTGGGCAGGAGAGGGCATGATGGGGGTGAGTGTGGCTTGTGGCGATGAGGCAAGAGCAACAAAGTCACCTAGGAGTGTGCTGGAAAGTGAGGATGGAGAGCGAGGAAAG
Source organism: Canis lupus familiaris (assembly GCF_011100685.1). Taxonomy (NCBI): domain Eukaryota; kingdom Metazoa; phylum Chordata; class Mammalia; order Carnivora; family Canidae; genus Canis; species Canis lupus. Next base: position 11,173,118 of record NC_049237.1, read on the forward strand.
GGGTCAGTCCATGAAGGGCTTACAAGTCAGACAAAGGTGTATGGACACGGCCAAAAGAACTCACTAACAAGTTTTAAGTGGGGAAGTAATGTGTTCTGATTTGTCTCCTGAAAAGCTTGCTCTGGTTGCAGGCTTGCAACCAAGACAGATGGAATGGGATTGAAGTGAATGTGGCAAGATCAGTTAGACTGCTTGCACTAACTAGTGGTTCTAGTGCAGATGTGAGAAGCTGAGGGGTAGATTAGACACATTTGATATTTAGGAGGTAAAAATGGGAGGACTTGAAGAGTGGTCGGGTGAAAATAGAGGGTGATGGCAAAGTGGCCCGTTTTGTGCACATAGTAGATGATGGGCTAAGAAACAGCAGAATGGGGCCTATTTTGTTAGTGAAATCATGAACTTGAGCTTGGATGTGGTACGTTTCAGGTACATTTGAGGCATCAAGAGGGGTTCTAAGGTAGACAGATAATAGTGTAGATGGTAGGGAAGACTGGGATGGAGGTGATATTTATGTCTTATCACATTTAAGAGGATAATAAAAGCTGAAGCCATGGATGGCATTGTGTCAGGAGAGAGTAAAGACAGGAGAGCGAGCTGAGGAACTTCAACTGCCCAGTGCATAAAGCAAAGTGTTTATGACCATTGTGGAAGCTACAGTGAATTCCTGCTTTTATTTTTATTTATGTTTACAGTGAGGAGAGAAAACAAACAGGAGGGGCAGAGGGAGAGAGAATTTCAAGCAGACACCTGGGTTGCGTGTGGAGCCAGACTCGGGGCTCAATCTTATGACTCTGAGATCATGACCTAATCGAAATTAAGAGTTGGATGCTCAGCCAACTGAACCACCTAGGAGCCCCAAGAATTCCTGCTTTTAGATGGAGGTAGGTGAGAATGGGTAGCACATGACATTTAATCAACCCTGATAATCAAATAATCTAAGTTTACCATAAGCTGTGTGTGAAAATACCGGAAGGAAATCCTTTCCTCCACCTGGAGTCAATGCTCACTGGTCAAGACAGTAATTTCCATTCACCATGGTACTTCCTGGCCTATGTGGCCTGAGGACATTTGGTATTAGTTTGTGTGGGTTTTGGTTTGCTTCCCTTTGTTTGGAAGGAGGGAAGGAATTCCAGGTCAATGTCTCAAAATCAATTATTTGGGGGAAATCACACACAAAAAGGAAAGCTTGTCTACACACCTAGCCCAACGACGGTTTCTAGAAACCTGGGCAAATCTGGAGTCTCTCTTTCCAATATGTTAGATATTGGAGAAATGGAAAGCAGAGGACAGAAAGAGTGCTCTGGAGCACTTTTCATCTGGTAGATAAAGTGAAGTGACAGAGTAGAGTCAGAGCTCACACTAATTTGCATTAGAATTGGTACTTTTGGGGGGGGGGGAAGACTTTGTACCAGTTGTATTCTTTCTTAAAGAGTATCCAGGAGTACTGGAGTCTGACTTCCAAAGTGCTCACAAATGTATTCTAAACATGCTGAATTATATGAAAAACAAATTCCTGTTGGATTTTTCTGTCTGGTACAATGCTTTATTTAGGAATACAGCTTGGCCAAAACACATCCCAGGACATGGCGTGTCATTGTTAGTATCTTCTATTTCCTCTGTGCTGAATCAGGAACTCGGAATGTTTTTGTATTTGTGCATCATCAACATTTAAGACAGCACTCCTTTGGTATGTTGAGTATTTTTCACTGGTACATACTTCATTCCTTGCATTTGTGAATCACTTTCCATTAAATTCCTATTACCGTCTCTTGAAACATGTTCTTTTCTTTCATAAATAAAATGTATAAGTTAATTATACAAACTTGTATAAAGTATATGTAATTTATATATATAAATATATTTATTTATATTATTTACATATATTATACATATATTATTACATATATTATATATGTAATTTATTTATAAAAATATAAATATATTTATTTATATATATTAACTATAAATATAGTTAATCCAATTTACAATAGCTTATTGTTAAAGATCCTATCAAGTTCACAGACACTTAAATAGCTGTCTTTTAATGTAGGATTTTAAAAAGACTAGGACTCTACACTATTGTGTATTTTTTTCCTTTAAGATTTTATTCATTCATTCATGAGAGATACAGAGAGAGAGAGGCAGAGACATAGACAGAAAGAGAAGCAGGCTCCTCGCAGGGAGCCCAATTTGGGACTCCGACCCTGGACCCGGGATCATACCCTGAGCCAAAGGCAGACGCTCAATCACTGAGCCACCCAGGCGTCCCTACATAATTCGGTATTTCAAATGAATGTTGTATTTCTTACTCTTTAATAAAAAGCGAAGCAGTGGAAACAAACGAGGAGGATACCAGGTTCCTTTGTCACAACAGGTCTCAAAGAGTTGTTTAGCTAGTATAACCTTATCATCCTAATTTGTCAGTGACATAAAATATTTAAGCTGTACACGGCCAAGGAATCTGTTAAAGGGTCTGTTACAATGTGCTTCCTAACAGAAGTGTGTTCACTGAACATCAGCTTTAGCTCCATTTTACATCATGTCTGAAACTTCCAATTATTTTATTCTTCCTCAGTCCTCAAGCTTGTGATAATGTGGTTTCTCACACTCGGAATGTTTAACAGGATTTAGCGGGCTTCAACTGCTTGATTTAGATCCAAGACTTAATCATGACAAGTTCCCAGCTGATGATCGTGTCACTCACATCCCCACAGGGCCTGGTTTCAAACAGCATGTTGATATGCCCTGAGCTCTTCTCAAGGCGACTGAGGGCCAATGTCCACTATGCTGGGAACAGTGGTGGGAAGGCCCATGAGACCACAGAGGAAAGGAAATTGGTGTCATGTTGCTTGGAAAAAATACATTTGGAAGCCATCATGTACATTGATTTTTTTGTTGTTGTTGCTTAAAGCCATATTTTCGCCCTTTGTCTGTATTTTTGCTAAGTTGTTTTGTTTTGATATTTAAAACATGTGTCATTGTAAGCAGTTGTATTTTTTTAATGCCTTTTTGCTTTCCGGAGTAGCAATGTCAACTACAACAAAAATTAAAAACAAGCTCTAGGGAAACAATCATTTTTGTGTTTGACACTTAGAATGTTTATAAAAATTACTTAAAACATTAGTAAAGACTTTAGCAAAAATACTAAAAAGAGATGAAGGAAATGAGTATACAAAAAATAGAACTTGGAAAAGAAGAAAAAAGAAGTTCTATTAAATATTTATTTTTATTCCTTTGAGAGACCTTGGGGGTAAGTTTTTCCCTCACCGGGATGTCTTATTTGTATTGTTCCTGTTTTATTCTTAATTTCATCTTTATGGTTATCTCTTCTGCTTAAATAGAAAGTTGTTCGGATTATTATTTCTATGTAGGTTAAGCTACCCAAAAGAGTTGAAAAGAAATGGTTTTATTCAGCCATTTAGTAGCTGGGGTTTAAATGTTCTCTTGTACTTATTCATTAATAAACAGAATGAGGAGGATCCCAAGAAGAGCAAACATAACCTGGTTGGTAATCTTATTTTTCCTGCAAAATAAGACTTGCATTCCTGGTTTCTTGTTGGTTTTTCAGGATACCAGACATTTGGACTATTAGATCATCTGGTGCATATTCAGAGTAAATATCACTTGTGTTTTTATACCGTCCACAAGGATAAAGAGGTATGAACCTAAAAAAGAATGTCTGAGAGGGATTTTGGGATAAATGTGCTGAGAAACCGTTATTTTTTTTCTTGTACATAGCTCTCTTTATAGTCAGTTTTTTTTTTTTTTAAAAAGATTTTATTTATTTATTCATAGAGACACAGCTAGAGAGAGAGACAGAGACACAGGCAGAGGGAGAAGCAGGCTCCATGCAGGGAGCCCGATGTGGGACTCGATCCCGGGGTCTCCAGGATCACACCCTGGGCTGCAGGCGGCGCTAAACCGCTGCACCACTGGGGCTGCCCTATAGTCAGTTTGCTATCAAACCATATTATATAGTTGTTCAGCGTTTGGGGGTACCCATCATTAAGATATATACTTTTAGATATGTGTTTTAGGTGTTATGATAGATTTTAGGTATGTTTTCCCACTATGACTTCACATAATTGCTTCCTTCAGAGAGATTATCTTCAGATGCCTGGGATGTGTTGCTGGCAAAATGTTCTACAAAGCTAAAAGGTATTGATCCTAACAGCTTTGAGAACATTCTGCAATTTACTGATCATAGTACAGAGTCTTTTCTTTAGTACCACTTGGCTGACCTGAGTTCAATGTCTTTGCTAGCAGAGTTCCAAACGCTTTTGAAAATAGTGGAAAGGTCATGCCTCTGGGCACTGTCAAGGTAAATAAGGTGAAACTTGTGTTTATATGCATGTATGTCTTGTTGGTGTGTATTTGTGTGAGTGTGCATTATGTGTTTATGTGTATGAGTGTGTGTTAAAAAGAGGTTGAAAAATTCCTTCTAGAATGCAAATATTTTCTTTTAACCTAACATTACTTCTAAACAAAATAGTGGAAGGATTCATTTTGAATGCTCATATGAGGAGAATGTGTTTGCATACATATTCTATATGATGTTGGAGACAACATAAAATATATTTTTAAAGCATCTTCTATTGGAGATATCACAGAATTCAAGCTTCTGCTGTGTTTGTCTTTAAACTTGGGTATGCTAATGGTTCTTCAAGTAAATTTATCAATGTAGTTATTTTTAATCTCTGGTGTTAAAAGTTTCCCAAGAGGCAGAAAATATGAAGCCCCTATTTGTAAGTCAACAAACTTTATGTCTAAGAAAAAAAAAATTCTCTCCCGTGGATAGTGTTTTAAATATAAAGTTTTCACAGTCTGTAACAGATGTCTTACTAATTATCATAACACTTTGGTGAAAGTTTTCATCATACTATCAAAGGTAGTCATTTTCAGAGTTCACATCAGGATCTCTGGGGTACTTGTAGAGATTCTCAGACTCCACTTCAGACCTACGATGGGGCCCAACAGGTGATTCAATATCAGGCTGAAGTTTGGGAACAGCTGACCCATGACATAATACAACATGGCCCTGGCAAAGATCCTCACATCATCACAAACGTAGGCACCTGCTCTGTATTAAAGGCAGTAAGAACGGTAAGATTTATAATATGAAGAAAATTACTTTGAAGAAGAGTGAATCATAATGTTCATCTTTTTTGTACAACTAATGCAACTATTATCCAGATTTGAACTGGCCACCCCTGCGATCTCCATTGTAATTCTTCCTGGACACAGACAAACAATTTACCACAAACACCATCCATCCCTTATCTTATAATAGTGACCTCTAAAAGAATATTTATTTTAAAAAATCCTTCAATAAAATCTCCGAAGATACGGACATTTCTAATAAAGGTATAGTTTAAGGATTTGGATGAGCTACTGGGTAAATGGTGCAAATTCAGAAGATGGATGCCTTTTTGGTCTCTGCAATTTCCCATGACTTACTGTGTGTGTGTTTAGGAAGCGAAAGAACAGATTTTATACGATGTCACTTATTTAATAAATCTCTACATTCCGCAACTTACCACATTTTGTTTCTTCAATTTTTGATTGAAAAAGACTGATATGTGTTATAACATGGAAAATTCTTCCTCTATGATGGCAAGGTATTTTTCCTCTCTCAGTATTTGCAACCACCTGGTCAGGAATAACATTTGACAATTCATCAATAGAGTATTCAGTCAAATTCTAAAAAATGAAATGAGAACATTTCATCGGAACAGTAAGAAACCAATGAGAATTGATAGAAAACTCCATTGTCTTCTTTCATTTGTTTTTCTGGAAATGATTTTGGTTTCGTAAGAGACCACAATGCACAAGGGTGGATTGTGATAAAAGTAAAATTTATGAAGTGGGTAGACAGTGAAGCATGTTATAAAATTTGCAAAGAAAACTGGAATTCACTGAAAATCATCTCTCCCATTGCATACCTTGGTAACTAAACACCAATAGAGATCTTAGAGATGTTCAGTGTTTCTGCTTTTTTTATTAAAATGCAAGTGTCTCTTGGGATGGCATGCCGGTATCAACTAAAATTGTAACAGTATTTGTTAACTAGGAACTCATGCTAATGAGCCAAAGAAAATGTTCTGGGGAATGTGAGTACTTGAGTGGGCTATGATAGGAAGAGAAGTGCTAGGGAGAAAATGTAGGGCATTGAGAAACAAATCACCTATTTCATCATTTCTTGGAGAACCCTGCAATATCATACTACACTAGGAATTTCTGGCATTTAATGTATGGGATGCTGTATTGGGCTCAATCTGCAAAGAATGGTTTATAAAATGCAGTGCTTGTTCCATTTTTTACCTTGCTTCTTGGAATGAAAACCATTCTGAAGGTCATCTTTTCCTCCTTGTAAGATTATTTTTTATTTGACAAAAATCAGTTAATTTGGAGGAGAGCAAAGCTGTATGTCAATGAATTGGTTGCAAGCTCATCAGGCAATCAGACGTGAGATCAACACAGCTGTTGGAACAGTAACAGCCAGGAAGATTCTAGTCACAGGCCAGTCGGGAGCACAGGAGCAAAGAGATTCTTGTCACATGCGGTGACACCAGCAAAGATTTATTAATATATTCCTCCAAAAGATATTTAAAATCAGTGCCATGCTTTCAAAGCTTATAAAACAGCTTAATAGTAACATGGGTAGGGTTTTGGCTGTTCTTAAACCTCTTCCTTCATAAGCAAATACTACTTTAAAAAAACTGGGCATATAAAAATCTAGTTTTGTTATTCTCTGAAGCAACATATACTATATTGCATATTAAGATTTTGTGTATAATATATTTATTTGCATACAGAAATATGTATTTCTATTATACATTTAATTACTTTATTTATAGAATATGTATATTAAGCATACAGCATATTCCAGAAAGATACATTAAATATGCACACAGTTCATGCTGCAGCGTGCACCCTTTTAAAAGAAGCATATTTAAGAGGCATGGTATTATATATACATGCTGAAAATACACTTTGCACAATTCATCCAGCTTTGGGTGCTTCCCTAATCTACTGGCAACACCAGTGCTGTGGTTGTTGAAAGGGATATCATCAAACTGGGGAAAGGCAACTACCAGTGAACTAAGTAGGAGAAAATAAAAGTAGATTGCATTTCTAAGTATGTGTTGCCATCATTTTGAATTCACGTCTTCCCCAATGTCAGATCTCCAGGATCAAAAAAGCAGTGAATGGACAAAGAGCAGAAGTATTTGGGACCCCCCCAGCTTCCACATTCAGATGGGAAAGCTTATCCCATGTGACTTATTATATTGGCAACTTGGTCCTAACACTTGGGAGTTGGTATTAAATTAATGCAAACTGGTAAAGGGAAATCATTTCTTTAAAGAAATGAATTGGCTTTTTGACATTCTTAATCTCCTCTTCTTATAAGACCACTCTGGAATATTTACATTATTGCTATGAGGAGAGAAGAAATTCTTGACAAATATTCACCTTTCCAGTGAAAATAAAGGAGATGAATCATATTGTTTCTGAAAAGAGGCTCTTAATGTTTTTGAAAGGAAAAATGGCAGCTCCAATAGAAACTGACCACATCAACTGCAATCATTTTCATGGCCAATTACCAGCAACCTCAATTGACTGTGTGACAATCATAATGGGACATGATGATGTTGGAAACAATGTGCTATGTGCATGATCTGGTGATTCTAGATATCTCGATGTCTCTTGTGTTCCCAATCTGTGAATTACAAATACACCAGACTCATGGATGACAGTGTGTCTGATACACAACTGGTGAGCACTACCTTTTTCAAATAGGTGAGCAATTTACACTGATATTCTAATAGTGATACAGGATTATTTTCCCATTTATACAAAGCAAGCTCTAGAATTCCTTAAAGTAGACCAGGGTTTCTTGACTTTGGCACTTTGACACTTTGAGCCAAATAATGCTTAGCTGTGTGTGTGTGTGAGGGGGAGGATATCCTGTACACTGTAAGCTGTTTAGCAACCTCCCCAGGTTCTATCTATCAGCTGCCAGTAGCTCTCCCCCAAGTTGTGACCACCAAAAGTGTCTAGACATTGTTCAATGTCCCCCGGGGAACAAAACTGTTCCTGTATGACAGCCACGGGAATGGACAAATCCAGCAATAGTTAGTGCAAGCCTTTGAATACAATCTCTGCGTCTTTCTAATCATCTACCATGTTCAGTATTCTTCCCATTTCTCTGATTCCAGTTGACAAGGCTTCCATGATGTGTCAGTCTATATTCACTTCCTTGCTGTAATGCGTGATGGTTTCTCTTTCAGCAAGGTTGTGGTGGCTGTGGCGAAGATCAAGAACAGAAGGAAGGAAGGGAGGATGTAATGGCAATGAAGAGCAAGAGGCAGTTTGATTCACGGTGAGCTGAATTGTTAGAGTGGACGAGAAAAGACCCGAATCGAGAATCCTGAATTCTTGAATCCAAAGAGTTCATCCCAACTAGAGCTGAATCTACATCATAATAGCACAACAAGTTACTAAGTGAAATATTCATCCAGTCACTTGTTTCATTTACAGCAAACCAAACAGCTCATTGGCTTGATGTCCCTTCCATTCCACTGATTCACTGATTTGAAAAAATAAAAGCAAATATGGATTTAAAATTGTAAACATTTACATTGAAGTAACTGTAGAGTAAAAGAATCTCAATGAACTGATACTGTGTATTTATATATAGGAGATTTGTAGGGGGGATGACCTGACCGAAGTTATTCAAACAGGAAGTTATTTTTATAAAGGGTAAGTTACATATAACTATTGTTCACAATTCGCTTCTTACTAACTATTCTTTTTTGTTGTTGTTTGCCTTGTGCTTTTTTTTTTTTTTGACTCTCAAAATTGTTGAGGTGCCATCAATGAGGCAAGTCACACAAAACAACTCTAAAGTGCTAAGGTTTAATACTGAAAAAGTAATCATGCTACTCACATTGGTATTACTGGTCAAGATATCATAAGGCCCATAAATCTAAAATGCAAAATAGGATATTTGAAGTGGGTTTTATAAACTTGATTTCTATTGGTTGGGCCATTGTTAGAAAATCTGATTTTAAGACTATAGCACATACAGTAAGAAAAAAAGCTGAGGGATAGAAATAGCTAGACGTGAATCATTACAATCATATATTTCTTAGGGGTACCAAATAAGAAGTCTCTACACTCTACATGGACAAGATTCTATATAAAGCCGCCATTTGGGTAATAGTTCCTGATCTGACTTTTTATGGTCTAGAATTAAAGAAATAATGAGAAGTGACATAGGCACAGCTACCTACATTCTTCTTCAGATTTTGATGATCTTACTTGGCCTCTGTTAGTTATCCCCTACATTTCTGCCACAAAGATTACTATACTTCTATGGACAGAATTTTGAAGATAAAAAGTTTTAGGAAGAATTAACAATTTGAGGAAGATGGAATATGTGGTTTCAGGAAATGTTTTTAAAGACTTTTTCCTCCTCCGTGGGACAGAGGATGGCTATAAACAACCTCACTGGACTATACACTGAATATCACTCATTAGCAGGTATTAAAGAGAAGGCCTTATTCTCTTGGGACTGACCCCAGAAGTCATTGGTGCCATGAGAGTATGTTAATCCTATTTTGGATTAAAGCAGCTTCATCCTGCTGACAAAGGCCAGAAGTTCATGTTTTACAAGTTAGCATTTCATACATGGGTCAGGCAAATTCAGGTTGAAACAGAATGCCCTCTCAGCCTTCTCTCTTCCTTTTGCAAAATTCATCTGGCCTCAGTAAACTTTCTCTGCCTTCAAATGACTATTTAATTTGACAAAACCTCAATTTAAAAAATGACTTTGGTTTCTCAAGCATGTGTATGTATTGGTAGGCTATCCGATTAACATAAGAAGCTCGTTTAAGAGAAAGCCAGATTGGTGAAAACATTTCACTTAAAGGTTCATAAGCAAATTAAATGTTTATAGGCTTTTATATTCCCAAAGAATGCGAAGGGCACAGTGGGCAGGGGTGAAAGCCCATTTTCATGGCCGTGTCTGGTTGTATTTAGTGAAAGTCCTGCAGATTTTGCCCTTACCCAATGTAGAACAGGGAAATATAAAAACCAATGCCATAATGAGAAAAATAATGATGTGATCTAGCTATGGTTTTTACTTGTTTGCTTTCTTTTGATTGTGGGAAAAGGAAAAGGTATGGGGAAAAGAGCATTTATTATGTCGCAATTCTCCAAATAAAACTGTAACAAAAGAATAATATGTGCTTAACACTCTGGAGACCATTTCTACATCCTGTTTTGATCCTCTTTCTTCACTTCTCCATTGTGTGATGTCTATTTCCTTATGTTTAAGTCTCCATGTTAGCTTGTCACTGTGGCATTTCATCCTCGTATGGACACGCAGGAACAAAAAAGAGGTGGGGAAAAAAAAGGAGTGAGGTTATTCTTCTTGTGCAGGATAAAATTGTAGATTCAGAAGCCCTTCTTCAAGAGAGTACGGGAAAGCGTAGATTGTCCCTTAAATCTACAACTCCAAGCATGTCTCTTTCATGGTCTCATTGCTCCGAAACTGACAGGGTTTATAAGGTGCGGGTTTCTCAAACTGGAGCATAGGCACGATAAAAGTGTCACTGTTAGGCTCCTTAATTGCACATTCCATAATAAGACTATAAAGTGCAATGGCAGAGATTTTTAAAACTGGGAGCTCTTTTATCCCTTTTTTTCCCCCAAGCTCCCCTGACCACTTTCCTTCTCTACAAAGATGTTTTACCTTGTAGCGCCTATGTTCTTATAATGACACATGAGAAGATGTTTAAAGGTCTTCTTGAAGGTGGCGTTACAAAGTGCATAGCAGGCGGGATTGATGGTGCTGTTGATGTAACAAAGCCAATAACCAATTGTCCACACTGTGTTGGGGATGCAGGGTGCACAGAAGGTGTTAATGAGCACCATGACATTGTATGGGGCCCAAGTGATGATGAAAGCCAACAGAATAGCCAAGATTGTCCTGGTCACTTTCTTTTCCCGGGATGGAGGAGGCTTCTTTTTGGCGGGCTGCTTAGTCATCTTCACAATCTTGCGAGCTACAATGTTCTGTTTTTCATCTCCGTTCTGACCTGCAGAACCAACTAGTTCCACGGTGGTATTGGTTGGGGTACACGAGTCACCTTTTTGGGTCTTGGTGACAATTTTGATGCATGTTTGCTTAGAGTTCTCATCTTTGGAATGGCCCAGGGAAGTGGAGACGGTGTTCTCATCCTGGGTTACTTCATCATCTCTCATATTAGAGGCTACGGCACTGACTGAGGTGGAATCGTTGGAGCTCTCTTTCTCCTCTCCCTGGACACAGTTTTCGGTCACAGCATCTCTGGGGGCTTTGCCATTCTGGATTTTGTTGTGCTCCAGGCCATCATCACTGCCAGGCATATTGTTGTTGTTTGGCTTCACTATCCTCCCTTGTACCAGACTTGGAGAAACTGGGTCTTGGTTAGCCACAGGCTCCTTCTTCTCCTTCTTTATCCTGCTCTTGCTGGCTCGAGATATGTGCCAGTATAACACAGTCATGATGATCACAGGCAAATAGAAAGCTGCGATGGCAGTACCAAAGGTGACAGCAGCATTGGAGAAAAACTGAATATAGCATTCCCCATCCTCCACAGTCCTCACCCCTACAATGAACTGCCAGAAAAGAATGGCTGGGGCCCAGAGGATAAAGGAGAGGACCCAGGCAGCTGCAATCATCATACCTGCCATTTTCGTGGTCCGCTTGACTGGGTAGGTGAGCGGTTTTGTGACACAGAAGTACCTGTCAAAGCTGATAATGAGCAGATTCATCACTGAAGCATTGCTGACCACATAGTCCAGGGCTAGCCAAAGATCACATACCACAGGTCCCAAAGGCCAATAGCCAATCACAGTGTAGAGGGTGTACAAGTTCATGGAGAAAACACCAATGATGAGGTCAGCACAGGCCAAGCTGAACAAAAAGTAATTGTTGACGGTCTGGAGGTGACGGTTGACTTTAATGGAGACCATGACCAGGATGTTCCCAATAATGGTCACCAAACTGAGGGATCCAGCCACGAGGACTATAAACACCACTTCAAATGTCTTATAAGGACTGGTCAGGGCCAGGCCATTGCTAGAAGAGTTTGTTGAGTTATTCATTTTTTGTCCTCTAATCAGTAGCCAAGTAGCCAAATACACATTTAAACCTGCAGGGAAATAGAATAAAATTAACAAATATAAACAGTGCATTAAGATATATCAGATTTCTTGCTTCTGAACCACAATTTTTTCTCCCAAATCTTCATTCCTTCCCTCCTATGTTTATTGTGTCTCTCTGCCCCAATTTCCCATATAAAAGGCAAAGATATTAACTGGAGGATTCAAATGATCCTTGCAGGCTGGCAATGTATTTGAAGTCTGATAACATTTTGAATGTGTCCGTATCTAGATACGAGTATCTATCTATCAATTTAACTGAGTATACTATCTAAAAATTTTTTTAAGATTTTATTTATCTATTTATTTATTTATTTAGAGAGCATGAGGGTGGGGAAGGGCAGAGGAAGAGGAGAGAGAGAATCTCAGGCAGACTTTGCTGAGTGTGGAGCCTGACGTGGGGCTCGATCTGATGACCCTGAGATCATGACCTGAGCCTAATCAAGAATCGAGTGCTTAACTGACTGAGTCATGCAGGCACCCCTGACTACACTATTGGCGAATTAAACTGAATGAACTAAAGTTACATGTAAGACAAAGCATCAAGAGGCTTCTGGTATGTACATAAAAACTAACAAGCCGATGGGAGGAAGAAAGTAAAAAAAATCTTATAATATTGAGTATGTGACTTTTATAGTCAATAGTACCTTTCCACCTGGTAGTTTAAGTCTTTTTCGTAATGATACTGATATGGATATCAAGGATAACAAGGATAAGACAGTAATAATTCATTAGCCAGTATCCTTCCCCCAGTGACTATTATTTTTCTCTGATCATTGTTTTACACTTATAATTAGTATCACATACCTAACATTTCCAAAACTCTATGCCCTGCAGAGGAAGTTATTTATTCAATGCTTATTGACAATGATTATGTGAGTTTTTTGAATGTTTTATTTTTCAAGTCACTACCAAATTTATTATTCTACTGTTCTTCCTGCCAAATCTTTGGTACAGTCAGGCTAGGATTTATATTTGTTTGTCAGAAGAGGGAACTGAAGCCCAGAAAGAGTCAGTAGTTTTATGTAAGGACACATATCGAGTCAATCACAGAGATAAGACTATGAACAAACCTCGGTTTGTTCGAGAATTTACTCATTCACTTTATCCTCACATACCTACTGAGCAACTTCTCTGTATTAGGCATTTGTTATAGGCTGGTATTCAGTGATGATTAAGACAAAGTTCCCATCGGGGAGAGGCGTGTGCTCTAGTGGCAGCCAGGGGTCACTGAAGTAGCAATTATTAAACCTGAGTGTCCTTTCTGCTGTTGTGTTTCAATAAACACATAATTATCATTTTTCAGCAATATCACCAAAGTCTGGTGACAGACTACATCTAGGAAGTTCTAGTTATGCCAATGTGCACAGAGGTCTCTTCAGGGATGGTTAAATAACTTATGAAATACTCTGATAATGGAACAGTATGCAGCCATTAAAACAAAGTGGCAGATACATGTGTTCTGGCATTGGTGGGCAAAGTTAGAGTTAGAAGATGGGATGATGAAAGCAAGACTCAGAACATTATAGAATAGAGTTCTATTTAAGCAGAAAGGTGATTACGTCTATGATATGAATCTGTAGATCTTGAGGAAACACTGAAGACTTTACTTAGAAAATGCTGTTAATGATGTTAACATCATTTAATGATGTTAATAAAGTGTGACTTACCATTTTGCCTTCCAAAATTATACATGAGGTGTCAGATATTGTACCGAGAAAAAGGGACTTACAAAGTGTCATTTGCTTTTGGCATCAGATGGTTCAGAATACTGCCCAATGCTTCCATTATGAATATATCCCCTCATAATTAACCCAAATGCAGATTTCCAGGCTCACTCCAGAACTCCTGATTCAGAACTGTAAGCCATGTTAGGAAACACTTTCAAAGCCTCTCCTGTTGGTCCCTTATGTATCATCCCACCCTTGAATACCACCACCTATCTCTCTGGGCTTGGTCCTCATCCATCACATCAACATTCCCAGTGTCTCATGTGTATTATATTTAGGAGTAAACACTTTCTTCCATAGTCCATTCCTCACTGGGTTTTATGAAGAGTTTGCTTTTGCTAAAGCATAACACAATAAGCAAACACTGGAGAACTTGAAACGTATCCCCCAGCAGATATGGGAGGACTACCCCAGTCAGAGCCTTTAGGTTTCCACTTTTATAGATTCCCCTGCTCGTTCCTTGACCCATGGAACAGTGATTGATATACCTAACTAGGATTTCTCTTCTTCACTGGAAAAGCAGTGAATTTTGGCTTCTGAGTCTTCCTAGTTCTACCATCCAGCTCACTGCCTCAAATGCAATTGGTGCTCAAAAATGTTTATTGAATCAAAACAGGATTGACAATTAGTATTATTAATTCAATCTCTGCTTACCCAGTGGAATTGTTTCATTAACATTTCTCTTTTTTTAATATTTTATTTATTCATGAGAGACAGAGAGAGAGGCAGAGACACAGGCAGAGGGAGAAGCAGGCTCCATGCAGGGAGTTTGACGTGGATCTCCATCCCGGGTCTCCAGGATCATGCCCTGGGGTGAAGGCGGTGCTAAACCGCTGAGCCACCCGGGCTGCCCAACATTTCTCTTTAACAGCACTTTTTAATTTTTTTTTGGTCATGATTCATACAACTGTTTATTCACAAAATTTATTTGAACAAAGTGATTTCACTAATCCAATCATTATTCCAGTGATTCCTTATTAGCTAAGGTAACTGGAAGACAGGATCCCGACTCGCTTATAAACTTGCTTTTGTCTGCTCATTAAATTCATTGGCATTTTTTGAATTGAGTTGTATTCACATTACATTTGTGAAATTACATTTCACAAATTGTTCATTTTAATACATTTTGATTGAAAAACACCAAACATTTACTTTCTGAATGTTCTGTTTGACACTTTATTCTTCACATTCATTTTAATAAAATGTAGGACTATATTTATTTTCACTTTAAAAAGACTTTTGGTGACTTCCTCTGGAGAATAATGTATAAATATGACATTTTGTCAAAAATAGGTCTCTTATTTTGTGGATTAAGAAATGGTAAGAGTAAGTGATTTGTCCACAGTCATCTGGCTTTTGCCATTGCTTATGCTAAGAATAATATCTGTGATTATTCTAAAACATCAGAATAGTATAGAGATGTATGATTCTATTTATTTGCTAGTTTTATTGCCTCCCTCCCTCCTCTGCCTTTCTTGTTTAGAATGAACATACATTACATTTCGGCTAAAAACAACAACAACAAAAGCCCCCAAAGAACAAAGAATCCAGAAAGCTAAAAGAAAACATAGTCTTGGGACTTTCAAACACATGTTACTTCACCGTATATTGACAACTCTAAAATATATAAACACGTCTATGATCCCCTTGATCTGAAGACAGAAGCTCAGTTTCAACACTACTGAGTGAAAAGTCTGCAATTAAAACTCACATCCTCACCTTTGAGCTAGATGTTCGTTCTGTTTCCCTTCTCCACTTGAGAATTATACTTTATCCATAACATGTGAAATTGTCAGGCATCTGTATAATGGGGAACTTTACCCAAAGGCTGCTGGCTAAGCCACACTCTGTCTGGGGGACCTGGAACTCTTACCCAGGGAAAACATAACAAATTTACATAATAACCTACTTTCTTGCTATCAATATTCTCTAAATTCTTAGAGTTCTAATATTTGCTCTTTCATACCAAAGCCATATGTAAAACTGGAAAACAATTCACTTAGAAGCAAGCACAAATGTCTGAGGGATGGCACTCCTTTGATCCCCTGTGGTGCGCCAGGTATGGAAGGCCTGCCGCTCTTCTGTGAAAGAAAACAGCTTCTGATTGTCACCCTTTTCCCACTTCTGCTGTTTACATTTCTGTAAAAGTTTTTACTTCTGGTGTGGCATCCTAGGGTTTTATTAAAGCAAAAACTGTTACATCATTGATGAAATAACATAATCACAACTAAACAATGAAGGTGAGCTTCAGGATTCAGTATGTGAAGATGGCAAGTGTGTAACAACCATTTGGTATTTTACAAGGTTAGCATAGGACTAAGTTTTGAAAATATTATGGAAACTTATGAGAAAAAAAATGTTTCCAGCCTTAGGTTTTGTACTACTTACTTGACTCTATATCTAGCAGTGAGGAATGCATCATGCTTTAATATTATCCTTGCAAAGTTGTGAGTGCTAATCTCTACTCTTAATTATTAGCTGTGAGAGTCTGATCATGTCACCTTGAACCTTAATTTTCTTTTTTTCTTAAACAAGAATAATAATAACCCTACTTTTCTTCTGGAGCTGTGGGAAAGTTCAAAGTGAGATAACGTCTCTGAAACACGATCTTTAAGTGTTAACATTAAGTGCCATTAGTATTTACATTTGTTAAATGGGTATAAATTAATCACTTTTCTTTATAGTTAGAAGAAAAGTGTGTGGGTGGGTGTGAAGCAGACTAAGAGTGAGGAGGTGTAGTGGTAAGTGATAATACTGAATTATCTATGATATCAGGTTATCAATAATATTAAATCACCCATGATGTCACAGCAACTCCTGAAGTGATTGTTATTATTATACACTTTTTTATACATGTTGAACAAAAGATCAAAGAATTAAGTTATTTGAGATTCAAACCCCAAGTGCCAGATCCAGATTTTGCTACAAATATTTATTATTTGTCTGAGGAGCAATCTTACTTGGCAGCACATTTGTGCCCCAAATATTTATTCCTCTAACCTACCATGACTAAGTCTTTTGCCCTAAATTCAACTTGGGTCCTTGGTTTAGACAACAGAGGATCATCGTGTCTGGGCTAAAACTGTGACTTATGGGCAGGAGAGGTTCACAATAAGATACAGAAGAGTAGGTAAGGTTCCTGATTATGTAAATATAGGACATTTAAGATTTGAAACATTTTCCTAAAAGCAATCATCAGAAAACTATGTCACCATGTGAATTAACATATAACCTCTTGCCAAAGTATTCATATCAATTACACAGAAGTTCAATAACATTTCTATGAAGTTATGGAAAGAATGCTAATTAAAATGATTTAAAAAATAAATTCTGATATGTATTTAGGTACACAATGGAAATTAAATGTAAAAATGGGATTTTCTCCACACTCTGATATAATATATATATATATATACATATATATATATATCAGCATGCCTGATATATAATGATCTCTTCATAGGTGCTTTTACAGTGTAATAAGCTAATCATATATTTATCAACATCTGGGTAACCTAAGTGTTAGAATTTTTTGCATGTTATTTAATTATCACAATAACCCTGGAAAGAATTATCATCTTTTCCAGTTTTATAGATGACAATGATTAGAGAGCTGGCAAGTACTAAGGCTATGGTTCAAATTTAAGTATTGACTCCTAGGGCTAAGTTTTTCCCACTCTGCCACACATGACAAGAAACTTGATTAATTGATTGATTAATTTAAAGATTTTATTTATTTATTCATGAGAGACAGAGAGAGAGAGGCAGAGACACAGGCAGAGGGAGAAGCAGGCTCCATGCAGGGGGCCTGAGGTGGGACTCGATCCCAGGACTCCAGGATCATGCCCTGGGCTGAAGGCAGCACTAAACCGAGCCACCCGGGCTGCCCGGAAACTTGATTTAATAAATAATAATAATAATAATAATAATTTTCTACAAAAATAAGTTGGGAAGCCTGGGTAGCTCAGTGATTGAGCGTCTGCCTTCGGCCCAGGGTGTGATCCCGGAGTCCCAGGATTGAGTCCCGCATTGGGCTCTCTGCATGGAGCCTGCTTCTCCCTCTGCCTATGTCTCTGCCTCTCTCTGTCTCTCATGAATAAATAAATAAAATATTTAAAAAAAAAGAATAAGAAAAGTCAGAAGAAAAAAAAAGAGAGAGAGAGAGTCCATGAATGATAACCGGAATCCAGAGAGAAGATACGTAATTATACAACAAAATTTCAGAACAAGAAATCAAGAGGAAATCACATGAAGTTGACTTTATAATTGTTTATATTTATTTAACTTTTGTTTTTCAAATGTAATCTTGGTGTATATTACTTTTTATAGATTTCTAATTTCTGCTGCTATTTGAGTACATTACCAAAAATGGCAGGGTGTTCTGAGTGTTCTCTGTCCATGTCTTTCACACTGAGATCTGAGACACAGCCTAACTGTTGAGCAAAGATGAGCGATAAAATCATCAGCCTCACCAGGGTTGCCTGGAAGTCCTTCAACTGATAGAGCAATAAGGCCCAGGGTAGCTTTTTAAATTATACACAGAAGGGCTAAATATGCAGTCTATTCTGAGATAATTAAAAGTCTACTTCAACAATATTGTGCCTAGATATCTAGTTTTCAGTAAAAAATGCTGCTATTTCAGAAAATATGAAAACAATAAGGATGATACAATATAGTATCTTAGAGAAACATCGGACTCTTCGTTAGGAGCGAGAGTACCTACTACCAAGGAGCTAGCAGAGACTTTCCCATCATTTCCTCTCCATCTTAAGAATGAGATGTGGTCATTTTACACTGTGTTATCACCAGTTATTTAACATGTGGAGCCTGTGTTTAATTTATACATATTTCAAAAATATAATATATTGTATAATAATCTGCTGAGTAAGATACTAACTGTAAAATTTCCCTGACATTGGAGAAATAACCATTGGGGTATTGTAAACATTCAATTAATCCCATTAGATTATAAATAGCATTGGTACAGGTATTTAATAGGCTTTGGGAATGTTCCTTCATCAATGATCAATCACTCCTGCCATGAATGAGGGTGGGGTGAAAAAGAAAGAAAAACAAGAGAAACAGAGAGAGATTATAAAGAAGTCTGAGGAACAAAGTCCCCCCTTTTAAAGAAAGTTTCCATTTGGAGACCAAAGCAGTAGATAACACAGTTAGTCTATATTAGGACGACCCCTACAAATCTTGAATGTCTTTCAATTTTACTTACAAGTTTGAGAATGATCTGGTCTGGGGCTCAGGGGACAGTGCAGCTCTGATAGCTGAATACTGACGTTCCACACTCCGGTTCTTTGACAACATCAGGTCGAAATGGAGTAAATTTCCACTTTTTCCTCCCATTTTAATCAGGTTTCTCTTTAGCCAAATGACACATTATGAGCGAGTATACATATTGAGAGATTTCTCACAACTCCTGGATTTTACTACATGAGGAGGAGCTGTGGTGGGGTGGGGGCCACAGGAGCAACAGGGGCCCTCTTAGAAACCAGGGCTATCTCTGCTTTTTTTTTTCAAATTTACTCTAAAACACCTTATTGAATTTCTTTTTTTTTTTTTTTTCCTTATTGAATTTCTTTTGTGGGCAGATCTTATGCCTTCAAGGGCTTCAGAGGATGGAAGTGAAGGAGGAATGAATGATCAAATAAAATCAAACACGTTCTTGTCCATAAAGAGCTTATAATCTCAGAGAGACAAATTACTGATGGGATTTCCAGCTACCCAAAACAACCCTGGGCCAATACAATGACAGGTGTCAAGACTCAGAATGCATGGAAGAAGGCTGGTCAGGTTTGTGTGTGACATTTATATATATTGTGTAATATGTAAATATGTATGTTTTATATATATATTTGTATATATCTGTACACGTATTACTATGTTCTCAAGGTTCTGCATTATATTACATTTCTCAGAAAAGTACAATATACTCATAGGGCTGTTCACTCCAGTGCCCTGAGCCTGACAAGCTATAGGTTCTGAAATCCACAGTAAGACAGCCATGAACTCACCTACGCTGGGTTTTTAATTCTATCTCAAAGAATATGTCAAAAGGATTTTAGAAGCAATGTGTAGACTTGTTCTCATTTAGAAAACTTCAGCACAGAACTGCCAACTTCACCGGAAATGCATTACATAAAACATCTGAAAAAAGAAAACCACACTTACAACGAATTGCATTTATCAAGCTGTATCCTTCAGGTGTGCACGCGTTACCCTATGCAAGTTGCACTTACGTAAACAAAGAAAAACTGTAAAAGCAATTGGTAGAAAAACAGTGGAAGTAGCAGAAACAGCAATCTGATCCCCACAATAACACACATACAAGAGAACTCATGAATTTTTCCAATGTAGAAACCTTAAAGAACTTTCGAGCCTTTATTACAAGTACACATGTTCGCAGCTTTGGTGGCCTGTCAAACATACTATTCTTAGTGACGCTGGACAGACTTCCACTCCATATTCGCCAAACTATCTTTTCCTTTCTTTAAAACATATCCTAAACCACACTTACTCTAGAAATATGTGATGACTAAGAGGGAAAGAGACCTTAAAATGGTTTAATGAGCACCCTAGTCCTTGCCTTTGTGTCTGCGGCACATTTTAGTTACTTTACCACACAGTATACCTCCTGCCAAAAAGGAAAAGAGGTCTGGACAACTATACACAAAATGCACTATGTGATAAACCATTCTTTGGACTTTTTAAAATGAAATTCCATCTGAGTAAGCACGGGAGCACCCTTCCTTCTCTGTCCTAAGAATCTGCAGAGCTTAGTATTGATGATGAACATAATCTCCTAAATGGTGCTGACCACACAGTGTGCTCTAGGGCCAACAGCCACAAAGCTAGAGAAAGCCCTCTGTCTAAAGGTTATCATGCCCTGACAAGGAGAGTGAAGGGAAAATGGAAGCTATCCTCAGAGAGCTGCTGAAAGTTGTATATGATTAGGCAGCTGTATTTGAGTCGATGTCTGTGTCTTTCTCATCGTCTTGAAAAGTTGGAAATTTGTATAGTCAGCTTTTTAAAAATTTTGTCCTGTTTTTTTTTTCTCCTAAAGTCGGCAGGCTGCTGGTTTAATAACTCTAAATTAGTTAATTCATTGCTTTGAATTAAACATGTGAATCAAATTTGCAGAGGAGTTGAGGCTTGTTATGACTCTGACAGAAAATTCTAGAATGAAAGCTGTTGTTCCAGAGAAGCTGAGCAATTGCAAACAATGCATCCCTTTAGGGATCTTTTTCAATGGCGCACATGCCTTCCACTGGAAGCTGAGACAGAGCACAAGGCAACATGGAACTTTGGGTAGTAGGTCAAGGACAGTTTTGAAAAGAGAAGTAGGCCACCTGGGTGGCTCAGTGGTTGAGCATCTGCCTTCGGCTCAGGTAGTGATCCCGGGGTCCTGGGATCGAGTCCTGCATCGGGCTCCCCGCATGGAGCCTGCTTCTCCCTCTGCCTGTGTGCCTGCCTCTCTCTCTGTGTCTCTCATGAATAAATAAGATCTTAAAAAAAGAGAGAGAGAGAGAGAGAAGAGAAGTAAAAATCAGCTTAGGGTCAGAGAGAAGCTAAGAGTTGTAAGTTACTATTTTTCCTCTGAAGAGTAGACTCAGATAATAGGACCAGAAATTGTGAAAAGATTAGGATGTGCACACAGAAGTGAATTTCCCTTCTTCTGTGTACGCAGAAGATGCAAATTTAGATAACACCTAACAGGTAAGTAGAGAAAAGGACACTCGGTTGTACCTAGGAATCTGTATTTATTGTTAACACGTTTCTACTTAATGCTAGGTTGAGGACAAAAAGGGGAAAAATTAATACATGTGTTGCTCTTTTCATAAAAAGACACACATGAAAAGTAAAGTGTATTGCGGTTTATAGACACAATTTTTCTCTTTAAATAAATGTACCCTCCCCGTAAGTGTAAGCTTCGTTGTTCTTCTGGTAGCAATACCTAGCATGTAGGTATGGAGTCCCAAGGAATGAATTCACCTCCATAAGGGTAGATTTGGGTTCTTTAGCTTTTCAATGACAGAAATGACATAGGCCTCATATGCCGATGACTCACATCAGATTCCGTGACGCTATAAAAATAAGATAGTAATGAAGTGTAGAGAGTAATGCACAGCAACTGTTTTAATTGTTCCCAGTCGAAAGACAAAATGATTGTTTCCTCAGAGTCTGATTGCAGCCTATTTCTAGAACAGAGCAAAATGACCATCGTGTTATCTCATGAAAACGTGAGAAATGAGAGCACAGAGGAGATTCAAGTTTTTACTAAATGATCTAATGGCAATGAGATGGGGACACACAAAAAACTGCATCAACTCAGTAAAGATTTTTTTTTAGGTTATTTATTTATTCATGAAAGACACACAGAGAGAGGCAGAGACACAGGCAGAGGGAGAAGCAGGCTCCATGCAGGGAGCCTGATGTAGGACTCAGATCCTGGTTTCCCAGGATCATGACCTGAGCCAAAGGGAGACGCCCAACCGCTGAGCCGCCCAGCTGTCCCTCAGCAAAGATTTTTGTATCTAAAATACTACTTTAGAGTTCAAGCAAGTTGGTCGGAGAGAATCAAGTTTTATGTGGTCAATCAGGACAGTCCATCCTTTCACCTGCCTGCAAAAAAACTACTTTCCTGGTGGTGACCACTGGAACCGCGCCCCTGTTGAATGTCTGTAGTGTTCGTCACCACCAACACTGCCTCACCTTCTCTTCTTTTCCTCCACCCTCCTCTCCCCTCTCTGGGCTCCACTAGCTCAAGCCTGTTTCAGTATTTAAGTACCCAACTCCCCCACCTCTTCTGATTCTCTCAACACTTTGGAAAATCAGAGCCCTCATTCAGACTAAGCTAGGATTTGCCAGCCCTGTTCTCTTTTCCCAGAAGGCGGGTTCCCTGTTGACTGTGCCCAGAGTGAGAGCCCTGACAGTGACACTTCCCTTTTCGAATTACCGCATCTTGGCTGGTAAATATCCCCAGCACAGCTTACACGCTCCATCTTGTCATCTAAAAAAAAAGTAGCTAAACTTCAAGCAGTGCACATTATTGAGGTATTTGAATACCATGTCTGTATCTGAATAATGCCTGAGAAGGAGAGATGGTCAGACAGACAGGCTGTGCATGGGTGGGGGCTTGTGCACAAATCTGCTGGGTGGGATGTTTTTCCTCCAAGTACAATTGTACCCTCAGCCAACCAGTTTTAGTTTATGTTCTCTCAAGGCAAGACTACAGACGGCTGGACCTTGAAGAGAACATGTTAGAGTAGAATCCTGCGGTTAATTAATCCTCCTAAACAACTCAAAGTGAAAGGAAATAGAAAATTGAGAGAATTTCCCCTGGACTCCCTCACCTAACCACTGTGCGTGCAAGTGTGTGCCAAGGGTGTCCACTGACAAAGAAGTAATAATGACACATTGAAGAAGAAAAGAAGGAATGTCTCTGCTCTTAAGAAGGTCTAAATCTAGGGAAATTCTTTCACAAATGTCACTTCCTCTTGAGGAAGATAGCAGCAAAGGCCCACCAGCCTGGTTATCCTTCTAAGAGACACATAAGCCAAATGGCTGGCCTCTCTGCCCCATAGGGTGGTGTAGGTTTTCTCTCTATATGAGTTATTCACAGATAACTAGGAAGGGTCTGTGGATACAGTACATAAAGCTTTGGTGTTGCACCTGAGATCAAAGCCTATCTCTGCTACGTTCTAGTTATGTGAAGTTAAATTTGTTGACTCCTTTTCCACATCTAAGAGAGGTGGAAAATAAAATTTTTCATTCAGATTTTTTAAAAAAATATATATAGTACGCAAGGCTCCTAGCAGATGCTTAAGTAATCACGATTATTAAGTTCATTATCACTTAACTTTTTTTTTTTTTTTAGAGACAGACAGAGAAAGAGAGTGCACATGTGAAGGGGGGAGGGATGGAGGAAGAGGGGGAAAGAATCTCAAGCAGACTCCAAGCTTAACTGGAGCCTGATGTGGGGCTCTATCTCACAACCCTAAGATCATGGCCTGAGCCTAAATCAAAAGTCAGATGTTTAATGGATTGAGCCACTCAGGTGCCTCTAACGTGGTTCTAACGATAAGCAGAGCACTAAAAACGAACGAACGAACGAAAGAAAGAAAGAAAGAAAGAGTGTACTATGTATTTCTTCTCCCAAAATAAGGAAGCAAGTTGAAGCAATTTTTAATTTTGTAGGAGCCTATTCCATGCCATTTTTATTATTTGCTTGCATTCATCTTAAGCATTTGGGAAATCCCATCATCATTCTATAGTATCCTGATTTTTAATGCCAAGATGGTAAGAATCTTTGGTCTAAACTTCAGGGAACTTTAGTCTAAAAGTTAGTGACTAATTCTCTTCCTAACTGAAAGGTCACATGGTCAAAAACAAACCTCCATTTAAAATTCCTGCTAAACATAAGGAATATAGTCAATGATATTTTAACAGTATTATTTGGTGAAAGAGGGATAGTAGCTGTTCTTGGGGTGAGCCCAGTATAAGGTAGGAACCTGTGAATCACTATGTTGTATACCTGAAATTAATGTAATACTGTGCATCAGTTATACTCAAATAAAAAATTTCAAAAATAAAATAAAATTCTTGCTGTAGATCCACCGAAGATTATTTAGCAATTCTATACTTCTGTTTTAGCTGAAAGTGATCGGTTTATTTTGGCGAATATGATCTTCTCAAGGAACTAGGAAAAACAAAATTTGCCCCTACATAAACTAAGAACAAATAATGAAATTATGAGGTTGATTTGTTGTTAATAAATACAAAAACAGCAGAATTGAATTCTGCATCAGATTGTGAAGACCTAGAACAACATGGTCATGTGATCTGTGGATGTGCGTAAAGTTAATCTGCGCCTGAACATTTCCCATATTACTTGAAGTGCTGTTTGAGAAGACCCTATTTTTAACATTTCATTTTATCAGTTCTGCTAAATGAAGGTAGAATTGAAGGTAAATACATAATGATAAGAACAGGAACAAAACAGAGTGTTCAGTCTGCCACAGGTTAGTGTTCTTGAGGGTCTTCAGGCCTTTTCTGGCTTTATTGTGCTTCTTTCTTGTGACTCCTCCAATCTCTTTATGCAGTTCCTTACCTTCTGCACGTGTGCATCTCTCCCCCATCATCCTTCTTCAGTGGGTGTGCCACAGAGAAGATGGCACAAGTTGTCCGAGGAACCCCCACGAGAGGTCCTCATCTCTAATGTTACATTCCTCTTCTGCCCTGACGACTGGCTACAAGTATGACACTCAACTTTATGATGCAGTAACTATGTAACATTCATCTGGAAATATTATTCTGAAGATAAGAGAACCAGGCCTCATCATCTTAGAATCCAGGGGTCATGCAGAGGTTAGACGTGACCTGTAAGAGCAGGAGTGGGGGGGTTCGGGCCTTTTGGGGATCAGAGGGCTCAGGACAGCCTACCAAGTGGGCAGGCCCTCTCCAGAATGCCCCTGGGGCAGTAGTTTTCAGCCTAAACCTGGATAGGAGGTCTATGCCTCTTCCAGCAGTCTTCACTGGGGTGCCTGTGTGGCTAGGGGGATGGGAACACTTAGCCGAAGTGTTCTAAGAACAGACTCATTTGTAAGCTGCCTCTGAGTCTCTGTTCTTCATGCTAAAACATCCTCAGCTCTGTGTCTGCATTTAGGAATGTAACTTGTGAGCGGCCTGCCTCTGGCTCTTCCCTTGTTTGGTTGCTTTCAAAGCCCACTGTAAAGCGGAAAGGTGGCAGCCTGACCCACTTTGCTACAGTTTTCTTTTCTTTTTGCTATTGTTATTAAAATAATGAATGACTCTGTGCATAAAGCAGAAAGTCACAATGAAGCAGCCTTGTCTACGCAGGAGAAAAGACCTAGAGAAAGACCATAGAAATGACAAAAACAGGAGGCACGATGGGGGCAGGGATGTGAAGTGGGGTGGAGTGATCTCTCATTATGTTTGAAACAATGCCTGGGACAACCTCAGATTTCCAACTGGGAGCCGTTTGAATAAAGTTTAGTTTCTGTTTAGATAGAATTCCAAGTTTTTCTTTTAAGATTTTATTTATTTATTCATGAGAGACACAGAAAAAGAGGCTGAGACACAGGCAGAGGGAGAAGCAGGCTCCCTGCAGGGAGACCGATGTGGGACTCGATTCCAAGACCTTGGGATCACGTCCTGAGCCAAAGGCAGACATTGAACTGCTGAGCCACCCAGGAGCCCCTAATTCCAAGGTTTTAAACACCCAATCTATATAGCTAGTTCCCCTATTCTTACTATGAACTGCAGATTCCCATTTATAGAACCCAAACAATATTTTCAAATGCTGAGGTTAAATGAGTTAGAAAATTCTTAATTATTTTCAATAAAACAGAAATTCTATGGCTATAAAAGAGAAAGAAATCATGCAGTGTAGTTTCATGACTGCTCAGAGTTCGGATGGATATGGGAGCAAGGCGGACAGAGAGACATCTATTTTGTAACCCAAAGGTAAAGTAAAGTGAAAAAAATAAAGAGGTTATTTGAAGAAAATGTAGAAGAGGACTTTGAAGATATTTGGTTTAGTTGCTTTAAAAAAAATAGGGATGACAACGTAAACAGAAGAAAACCCTGCCCAGTGAGGGTCTAAAGATTTAAGAGCAACAGGTGTCATTGGTGAGACCACAGCCTTCTGAAGCTGAAAAGAATGGCATGTGGAGCATGTGGGGAGGGAGGGCATGGCCCAGAGTTACTCCTGCAAAGAGGAGGGAAGGGGTTGATTAGTTCGGGAGGTATCAAGAAACAGGGTGTTTAGAAAACTTTTTAAAGCCATCTACTGAGTCTGAGGAAGCCAGGTATGGCCGAGGACTTCAGGAGTGTCAGAAACAGAACTTCATGGCAGTGAAGAACACTAAAGTCAGACTGTAACAAACACTGATGTCATCGGCCAAGCTGCTATCAGGAGTCATCTCATTGCCAAGCATCTTTGACTGGATTTCAATTTCAAATCAACCACCCCCATTGTTTTTCTCTGGATTCAGCCCTGGCTTGACTTGATTTTCTGACCTTGAGTTGAGTGTCTTCCCTTTGACAACCCCAAATTCCCATCTAGGCACGGAAGCCCACTCCAGAGTTTTAGTAAGTTTCTAAATTTTCCAAGAGGAAATTTCTTTTTGCTCATGTAGTGACAACACCTGCTCAGTAGATCCACTTCGAGAATTAAATGAGATAATATTAACAAAAGGATTTAAACCAAGCCTGGTCTGGACGTCTCAGTCTTTACTCAGAGACTTCAATAAAGGCTGAAATAAAGGCTCTGTGTAGGCTCAAAGTAGAAGTGGAGAGAGAATTACCTTCACAGTTGGTAATGCTGTTAATTGAACAGCAGGTCTGTTGGAACTGCCATTTGACTACTTCCTTTTATTTAGAATGTATATTCTTGAATTTCTTAAGTTCACGGGGATTACGAAGATTTCCTCTATAACAACTTTCATGAAGTCACAACCTCTCACATTCAATTCAATCACCATTTGTTACTCAACTATGTACAAGTTTATAATACATAGATTTGCTAATTTGCTAATAATTGTTACCTGTTCACCGACATTAACCAGGACCCGACCCTGAGTTGGCAAATAGTGGCCGCGTTGGTGTTGGGAAGGCCAACAGTGCTCTGCTTATATATCCTGTTAGGTAGGGCAAATTGTATCACACGGTGAGTATCGAGAGCCAAAAGGAGTCACAAATGGCTTTTGTTTAACTATGGATACACTTTTGAGTACATTTTTGTAGGATGATAAACAATAAGGGGCATTATTAATGGTGGTTTACGTGCTTTACATTTTTAAGCCATATGATGAAAAACAAACACATAGGAAAAGAGAGAAATGAATATAAAAGAATATTCACAGGACAATTTCATGACCACCCCTATCACCTCAGCCCCAAATCATCAGTTTATCTAAGTGAGTGTTGTCCTCTAATTTTGGGATTTGATGCCATCTGATATCAGCAGTGGAATGAATCTGAGACTCCCATGCTCCCCTTACCTGCCTGCAAACCACCCACTTTTGCTCTCTTCCAACTCGCTCGTAGCTGGTCCGATTGTTTTCAATTTAGGACTTTGGGGGTGCCATCTGGGAGGGGCTTTTATTTGAATTTGCTTCATCCCCACAACAAAATGTTTAATTATGCAAGATGGTGTCTGCCTCAGGACCTCAAACAACCACTCCCTCCACCCACACCCATTTCTCACAGGGATCTGTTTGTTTTAAGAGAGCAGTGTTGGTCTACACACACGCAAAGAGCATGGGTCTGGGATGTTAAAATATCTGAATTCTCATCCTGGACTTGGTATTTAACCTCCCCGAGTCCCCAGGTTTGATTTTTGTCCTCTGTGGCAGGGAGGACATTCAACCCCAACGTCTCTCTCAGCTCTAAAAGCATTCTAGAATTCTAATTTTACTTTAATTCTCTTAGGATCCATATGATGCCGACTGAGAGGTCAGAGATGATCGTCACCGACTTCTGCCTTAGATCTATATTTTCCTAACTACTGAACTGCCTATGCCTACAGAGAAAAGTGCTCGCTCGCTCGCTCGCTCTCTTTCTCTCTCTTGAATTTATACTATTGGGGCTCTGCTGTACTAACTGAAGAGGCTTGTGCTTTGTGTCAGCTAGTTTTCTTTGTTACCATCCTCATGTCCCCCACCCCCTATATCCTGGTACGTCTCAGCTTCCCTCTGTGACCCTTCATCCATGCAAGCTTGAAAATTAGATTCAAATTGCTATCTGTATTTTCATTTCACTCTCAATATTGAAAACGTACAAGCATGAACTAATTCTCTCAATCTAGCTCCGTATTTACCTACCAACTCATTAAAAAGTGGCTTTAGCACTGGAGCAAGAGATCATATATTAGAGCAGGAAAGCAATTTACTTGGCAAGTTCATTTGTGTGCTCTCTCCAATGTCAGAGCAAAGGTTTGTCCTTGGGATAAGGGCGTTTTCTTGCCCAGTTTGGTCTCTCCGGCTGTCTGATTCCTCAATTAGCTGACACCTCTGTGCCAGTGATTTTATTCTGCACTTACTTAGTGGACGGGCTAGAAATAGTCGTCCGGTGACTTGCATGCTGGCTTTATAGCATCGCTATAATCGCTGCCTAAGTATCCCTGCAAGGAGGCAGGAAAGTGAAATGAGGCTCCTGGTGCGGGTGGGTTGGAGACATGCAACAATTTGCAAAGGGTAAGGAAGGGTATTTTGACAATTTTCATTGGAAGCCTGAAGTCTAAACAAAATTACTAAATCAAACAAGAATAAATTGCCTCTTGTATTATGTTCTGTGTTACAGAGCAGAATTCAGTGCCAGAGATTTCTGTGTAAAGTCTCGACTAAGGATGGTGTGTTTCTCTTTTTCATTTCAAAAATACAGGAGATTTATTTACAATATATTTTCACCCTGCTTACACAGTTCCCTCCGCCCTTGGATGTTAAAAATAAAATTTGTTGTGAATTGTCCTTCTGATTTTCATGGTCGGAACAGGAGAAAAGAAAGCCAAGAGAAAACGAATTTTCAGTCATTCATATGTGACCCCAAGGAGCTATTTACTTGACCATTCAACAGCTATTTTTCTTCTGGCTAACTTCAGGGGATGCAAGGGGGAACCCTGTTCACTTGTTTCCCCTGGTCAGACACTTTAGAGTATGCTTGGAGAAAAACGTGGCTTTTAAGGCTATTGAAATTTTGTTGTCTATCTTCCTACATACATATGTTAAAAGTTTTACGTGACTCCAGTGTCTCGCTGGGGCCAGGCAAGGAACTGAAACAGAGAGAGAAGCAGGCTCTTTTGTCCATGAACAGGTGCAAGGTGTGTGGCTGGGAGGCTCAGAGAGGCTGGGAGCTGGAGTAGCTGGCAGCTACTGACAGGGCCATCAGATACTCAGAATTGAAAACACACACCAGAAATCTGGATCTTCTGTGTGTGTTCTTTCAGTTTTTAAATCTTGGGCCAACATTGGAAAATACTTACAAGAAAGCAAAATCCATCTGTGTAAACAGATTTGGCCTGGTGCCCTTCTTTTCTGACCTCTGGCTTTGAAAGGCTTAGAACGTTTTCATTTTTTAAAAAAGATTTTATTTATTTATTCATGAGAGACACAGGGGGAGAGAGAGAGAGAGAGAGAGAGAGAGAGAGAGAGGTAGAGATACAGGCAGAGGGAGAAACAGGCTCCATGCAGGAACCCTGGGATCACGCCCTGAGCCAAAGGCAGACTCTCAACCGCTGAGCCACCCAGGGATCCCCAGCTTAGAACATTTTCAAATAAAGATAAACATGGACATTTTTCGAGGACATTACATCGTCTTCTAATGCATCATTTTATGGGTAAATTATGTTTAATTCTGTAGCCATACTATAATTTAATTAAGCAATCCTCTATTTGTGACATAAGCCATTTCCAATTTTTCACTTTTCACTCTCACATAGAATGGTACAGAAAACTTCCTTGTGCATCTTTTTTTTTCTTTTATAGATCTCTAATTGCTTTCTTTTCTTAAAAATATTTTATTTATTTCTTCACAAGAGACACAGAGAGAGGCAGAGACACAGGCAGAGGGAGACGCACGCTCCACGCAGGGAGCCCAATGTGAGACTTGATCCCAGGTGTCCAGGATCACGTCCTGATCAGAAGGCAGACGTTCAACTGCTGAGTCACCCAGGTGTCCCCTCTAATTGCTTTCTTAAGGTAGCTTCCTAAATGTTGGATCATTGTCCAAAATTATATACACTTCTATTTTTGACAGTAAAATCCCACCAGCAATGAATGGATCACTATACCATTTTCCTATAGCTGTTAACAAAAATGAGAATTGTCATTAAAAATGTGAATCAGTTAAGCAAAATATTCTGTTTGAAGTTTTAGCTATCATTTTACAGAATTGTGAAGTTTTATATTTTTCATTTCATTGACCACTGGCATTTATTATTTGTCCTATTTCCAGGGAAATTTTTGAACATATGCTGTACCTATTAATATTTAACTTTATGGTATCATATTCAAACATTCGGAATTTCTCCACTCCAAATAAGTTAATGTTTAAGATAATACCCTTAAACTAGTTCACATAATTTATACTTGAAGTTATAATTTATTAGGTTATATTTTAAAGCATGGTATGAAGAGATATAATACTGATTTTTCCCCAAATAGTTTGAAAATCACTCCAGAAACGTGTATTGAACAACTTATACTTTCTTCAGAAATTTGAAAAGCTAACTAATCATCTAATAAATATTTCCAAAAACCTACATCTGTTTCTGGGCTTTCCAGTCTATTCCATCGTTTCATCTAGATTGTCCTTGTACCAGCAACATTATTTTTTCTACTTTAATTGTGTAATGTAATTAGAAGCTCTAATTATAAATCCCATTTATTACTATACTGTTTTGAATTAACTTTATTGTATTTTCATGCTATTTTTACATTAATCTTAGAATATTTTGTGAACTCCTCCTCCTTATGGTATTTTTATTGGACTGTTATAAATTAATTTGGGAAAAATTAACAACTGTCTAGTATTAAATCTTCCCAGGCAGGAAGAATTTTCTTTATTCATTCTAGTTTTGCCTTTTGTCCTTCTATGATGTTGTGTAGTTCTTTTCACATGTATCTAATATGAAATTTTTATAGACCTGTTTGTGTTTGTATGTTGTATATATCTTGCTAAGATTGACCTTATTTGTTTTTAGTTGCACAATGAATAGAATTTTTGTCACTATATTTCTAACTGTGATGTATAAAAATGTATATAATTCATACTGCATATGAATTATAGTCTTTGTATCTGGTCACCTCTGTGCAATATATATAGAATATATTTAAATGTGAAAACTATTATTTTATATCTGGCCACTTTCTATGTACAAATAATGTATATATTAATTAAAATTATGCTTATATATTCATTGAAGTTCATATTATTCCATAGCCTTCTCACCTATGAATAAGGGTTATTATAAGTTGACTATTCTCTTGCCTCCAAATTTATTCTGTATAGAATTGAAGGTTTTCAGAAAAAAAAGAATATAGCAAATAATCTGCATAGTCCCTCCTCCTGATTAAACCAACTATCTCACTTTACAATTAGCAGAGACTGCATAAGATCTAGTCCCACTCGTAAGTCGGTTTTCATCCAAAAATTTAAGATACTCATAAATAAAAAAAAATCTTATGTAAAATACTTAATACATTTGTTGTAATCTCATATAACTTGAAAAACTAATAATTATGACAGTTATCTGTGTAAAGACAATAAGACTGTGTCTCTTTTTGGAAAGGAGCAGAAGGCACTGTGGAAAGTGACTTTTGTATAACCAAATAAATACCTCTGTCTTAAATAAGGAACTGATGTGGCATATGTAGTGTGGTCTAGGAAGGCTGACATGGTATTTCTGAAGCCAAAGAAATAATATTGATTAGATGGCAATGCAAGGATACCTTGCAAATAACTTTCATATGGAGTAAGCACTAAGTGTCAGTAAACACAGACACAAAATACATTACTGACTCTTCTGAATCACCATTGATGTTTGAGCTCTGACACTTTTGACTATAAAAATGACAGGTTTATTTTTGTTTTAGAATGTCCCCTCATTCTCCCCAAGGTCTGTCACTTTGTGATGGGAGGTCAGGGAAGGGGTTGGAGCCTGGCAGCAGGTACACTCAGAGAGGCAGAGAGAGCATTTGGAATAGCAAGGTCCTGATTTCACCTTTCATCATTGAGTCTTCTGCAATTACATGGCATTGCAATGATCACAGATGCAAGTAACCTTTTTAAACAAAGCGGTGGAAACATCCACTCACTCGTTTTTTAGCATCAAATCTATGAGCTCATTGACTGATTTTTTCACTGTTCACTGGCGGCTGTGATTTCTCTGTGGACTGATTTTGTGAGTGCTTTCTTCTTCTGGGAGAAGAAAATCAGGCATGGATAGCATTTAGAGTCTGTTTTCTTCCATCATTCTTGTTCCCTCTGCTTATTTATTTCCCATCATAGAATTTTGGAATAAGAATTCCATGTAACATTCGTGAAAGCTTTTCTTTATTGATCAAAGAAGGTCCAAATCTTGCACCTACCTCATTCTTGTGCTCTTCTTGGCCTGGGCTTATTTTGGTGACAAGCAGAAAGCCACTTGGCTGCTTTCCCATTGATGACCAGCCCTGGCACTTTTCCATGTGCCTGCCAAGGGGCTATGGCCTCATCTTCAAGGGAGTTTGTACCTGTCCAGTGTTACTGCCCTCTCCACATTTCACAGGGAGCTGGGACTGGCAATAGCTAACACTCTTTGGATATCTAAAAAGAACAGGCCCCAATGGCAAGGGTGGTACTACTGTTATCCTCCCTTTTGGATAGAAGAAGGTAAGTTTTCAGTGCCAGGCAGAGATGGTGCTCAGACTTGAAGCCAAGGTGGTCTGATGGCAAAGCTTTTGCTTCTGATCATGCCAACATCTCACCTGTCAGAGCAGGAATGTGTTGTTTTCCTCTGTGTGTGTCTGTGTGCATGTGTGAAAATATAGTTACAACTTGCCTCTATAAATGGACCTGAGCTCACTATAAGTTCATCAATATCTATCAAAACTGTGATGATTAATTTTGTATGTCAACTTGGCTAGGCCATAGTACCCAGTTATTTAATCAGACATGAATCCAGATGTTTCTGTGAAGGTAGTTTCTAGATGTCGCTAACATCTAGAACTAACATTGTAGAATCAACATTGTTGAATTTAAGTAAAGGAGAACTGCTCTCAATGATGCAGGCAGGCCTCATCTTACCAGCTGAAGCCTTTAGAGCATAATTGAGGTTTCTGGAAGAAACCTTCTGAGAAGAAATTTTGCCTCAGAACTTCAGCAACTTCCTAAATATGAGACAAGAAACCCCCAAAATCCTAGAGAAGAACACAGGCAGTAACTTCTGTGACATGGGCCATAGCAAGATTTTCTAGATATGTCTCCCAAGGCAAGGGAAACAAAAGCAGAAATAAACCAATAGGACAACATCAAAAATTAAAAGCCTCTTTCTGCACAGCAGAGGAAAGAATCAACAAAACTAGGCAACCTACTGAATTGATGAAGATATTTGCAAATGACATATCTGATAAAGGATTAGTACTATCAAAAATACATAAAGAACTCAGCACCCAAAAACCAAATAAGCCAATTCAAAAATGGGCAGAAGACATGAACAGACATTTCTGAAAGGAAAACATCTAGATGGCCAACAGATGCATGAAAAGATGCTTGTCATTACTTATCAGGGAAAAGCATATCAGAACTACAATGAGATACCACCTGATGTCTGTCAGAATGGCTAAAATAAAAAAGACAAAAAACAAGTGTTGGTAAGAATGTAGAGGAAAAGGAAGCTTCATGCAGTGTTAGTGGGAATGCAAATTGGTGCAGCCATCTATGGAAAAGTGTATAGAGGTTCCTGAAAAAGCTAAAAATAGAATTAGCCTACAATCCAGCAATTGCACTCCTGGGTATTTACCTGGAGAATACAAAAACACTAATCCAAAAGGACACACACACCCCTAGGTTTGTAGCAGCATTATCTACAATAGCTGAGA
Source organism: Canis lupus familiaris (assembly GCF_011100685.1). Taxonomy (NCBI): domain Eukaryota; kingdom Metazoa; phylum Chordata; class Mammalia; order Carnivora; family Canidae; genus Canis; species Canis lupus. The sequence goes on from NC_049237.1 coordinate 11,207,673, forward strand.
TATGGAAGCAGCTCAAGTGTCCATCAATAGGTAAATGGATAAAGAAGATGTGATCACACACACACACACACACACACACACACACATAGTGGAATATTATTCAGCTATAAAAAGAATGCCATTTGCAACAACATGAATAGAGCTGGAAAGTATTATGCTAAGTGAAATAAGTCAGAGAAGACAAATACCATGTGATTTTACTCATATTTAAGAAACAAAACAAATGAGCAAAGGGGAAAAAAAGAGAGAGGGAGAGAAACCAAGAAACAGGCTCTTAACTATGGAGAACAACCTGATGGTTACCAGAGAGGAGGTGGGTGGGAGGATGGGTTAAATAGGTGATGGGGACAAAGGAGTGCACTTGTCCTGATGAGCACTGGGTGACATAACAAATTGCTGAGTCACAATATCATACACCTGAAACTAACATAACACTGTATGGTAACTATACTGGAATTAAAATAAAAACTTAAAAAACACTGCAGCAACTCCTGTCTGAGTTTTCAGCCTGTTAAGCTGCTCCACAGATTTTACACTTGCTGGTTTCCACAATTGCATGGGCCAATTCTTTCAAATTAATTTAAATAAATAAATAGATTGATAGATGAGGATATACAGTATATCCTTATTATTTGCAGTAGTTATATTCTATAAAGCCCACCTGAACACTGAATTAGTGAATACTGACACTGCTCCTAGAGGAAATACAGGGTTAGGTTCCTGCAAGCCTCTGGCCACAACATTTTTGTCAATTAATCAATACATAGCTTTGTTTTATGTATGTAGCTGTCTCTGTTTAAAGATACTATATTTAATGTACACTGTTGATTTGTTAACATTGAACTCACAGCTGATAGCACTATATCCACATCTGAATGACACCTGCTTAACACACATATTTTCTCTATATGGCACATGACAGCTTTCTGTGCTTATAAATATTAGAGAGAAGTTCAACACTATGCTTGAAGATCATTTTAAGCAGAAAAATTGCTTACAGAAAGCACAAAAGTGTGAAATATGTGGTACTAAATGGATCACAAAAAAGGACACAAGAAGACAGAGCATCACCTTTGACCTCAGCTAAGAGCATGTATGTCACATGACTCAAATTTTCACTCTTCTGTGCATGTCTGGAAATGACCATGAAAATATCACAAGTGTTGATTTGGGGATTAGGATTATTTTTTAGCTATATGGGGGTGGCTGGGTGGCTCCATTGGTAAAGCATCTGCCTTCAGCTCAGGTCATAATCCCAGGGTCCTGGGATCCAGCCCCACATTGGACTCTCTGCTCAGTGGGGAGTCTGCATCTTCCTCTCCCTCTGCCCCTCTCCCCCCAGATCCTGCTCCTTCTTTCTCCCTCTCTCATTCTATCTCAAATAAATAAACAAACTCTTTAAAACAAACTTTAGCAAGTATGTAAATTCACAAATATGCAATACACACATAATATATATCAACTGTATACACATATATCCACACAACCTTCTAGTTATATTTCTCTGGAGAACCCTGACTGATACAATGACTATATCAACACAACCCCAAATAAAGTGACATTTTAATTTATTCATTGTGAATAATCAAATCAGGATAGAAAATGAAACTAAAGCCTCATGAAAAATATCAACATTGTACTCAATTTAATAGTAGAGCTTATTAGAAATAATTTGATAACTACAAATGTGTGCCTGAATTAAGGCAATACTGAGAGAAATCGAGCGTGTGTCTATTACACTTCAACCTATCATATGGTGAAAACATTTCAAGTTATTTGTTAGATGTTAAGTTCAAAATCTTGATTGGCAGGTTGCAGTTGATCTGCGAATGCTGAATCCACTTGCACTGGTCTGTGCCTGTACGCTTACACATACAGATAAATTAATTTGTGTTGTTCCTTTCACTCCTCTTACCAGTTGTCAACTATAAGCATTGCATGTAAGGTAAGTGGTTCACTGAAACTTTTTCATGCTTTATATATGTGGTTTCACATGTATTATTATTATTATTATTATTATTATACATAAATTAGAATGTAAACATATACCTTTGTCATATATATCTGTGATCCACAACTTTTGTTAGCCACACTACAACTGTATTTAATGATATTTTCAGGGTCAATCTTACCCTCTTCTTCATTCTCTCTACCTATCTTTTCATTGTCAATATACTCGTCTCTGGTATGTGTTTCTCTGGTCTCCTCTGCCCCCACAATCTCTCCTTCTTCAGGACTGAAATAAAGTTTGACTCTTAAGTGGTCAACGGATCAAGAGCCTATGAACTAATCAGAATAGAGGTTTGTTTTCCAACTGCAAGAAGAATGTCCAAATTTGGAACATTCTGACATATTAAGCAAGATACTTAAAGTAATGTGTGGACCCTCTTACTGATAAGCTGAATCAACTTCACTTGGAATAGCAGATATATCTTAACAGATAGCTTGTCTCTGGTCTGCGATTGGTCTCTTTAGGCTGGAGTTAATAAAATGACATGATGATCTAGATAAATTGCTATTTTTGAAATCATAATAGTATCTGATGGTCAGTTTGAACTGACATATATATCTCTTCAAAGCATTATTGTAACTTCATAGTAACTTAAAGTTGTATCTATAAAATGACTTACTTTAGTAAAACTGTAGTTTGCCTTCATATTATAGTGTATTTTCTATGTTCCCCTCACATGGCATCACTGAAAATTGGTTATGCATATAACTCCATCAGGTAGACATGGTAAAGGAAGAATTTCCATCAGAGAAAAAGAAAACCGGGAGAAGACTGTAAACCTGTATAAATGTCTTTGAAGAAGTGCACTCCTCCAGACCTCTAGATGGTAGCTACAGAGAGCTAACCCAAGCCTGGCAATGTTCTGAAATGGAATAATTATAGTACCCATCTCAACAATTTGCTGTAAAGACTAAATATGATCACGATAATGTGGAAGGGAGCAGTCTGAGCAAAATTAGAGAGGAAGAAATTGCAGTGCATCTAAGTTCAGTGGTGCTGGGAGTGCAAGATTGAGTCTGGGAGAGGTCAAAGGAGGTAGCTGAGAGTTAGGAAAAAGTTAACCTGTGGAGCACTCACGTGCCCTGCTGAGGAAATGCAGACTTTATGCTATAGTGGGTGTGATCTGATGACAAGAGGGTCGAAATAAGGTAGCCCAATGGATAATGTATATTTTAAGTAGATCTAGGAGGTCATCCTGCAAGGGCTGGATTTGAAAAGACAAGATCCATAGCAGGGAGACCAGTACCTCAGTACCTGGATCACGACAATGATCCATGGCAAAGAACAGATCCAGGGCGGAAATGGTAGGGCCAGAAAAGGGACACCAGGCTTTAAAATGTGTGGTTGAAATGAGGGATGAAGAGAAGGGGTCATCAGAGAACATACACATTTCTATCATTAGTGTGAACTCAAGCAGAGGGACTTGAACTCCTTACAAGAGGCTAATGAGACCACAGTGCATATCACTGATGTGTATCTTTAGCACTGAGCCTGCAGGACATGACAGATTCTATTCTCATTAAGTAAACTGCTTCTCAATTAAGCATCTGGCTTTGCATAGGTTTGCATTTACCATGTGTCACACAGAGAAAGAGCCCTTAGATCCTCATGACCTAAGTCTGAATTCTACTTCAGTCATTAATCATTTTGTGACCTTGAATAAATGAAGTAACTAACCTTCATATCTTTAAATATTAAATAAAAATAAAGAAGATCTATTACATGGGAGGAGATAGATGAAGGCAAGATGCAGAAAGTAAAAACCATAAAAGTAAATATTATTGAATTCCTAATAATTAATTTACTCCAGCATGGATTTTCCCCTAACATGTATAGAAATAAATTGGTAAAATGTGGAGTCAATATAGCACTGTGGTCAAGAGAATGAGGCCTTAAGTCAGACTAATGAGGACAAGATCCTGGCTCTATCATATTCTAACTATGTGACTTCCACAGTTACACAGCATCTGCATAGCTGAATTTTCTCTTTTGTATAATGGGAAAAAAACTCATTAGGTATGATAGGAAGGCTATCACTACAATATGAAATGATAAATGTCAAATGTTTTGAATATTTCCTAAAACCTGAGATGCACTGAATAAATGTTAATTCTTATTATGAATACATACATTTATGTCTCTCTCTATAAATGATACATGTATGTAGACATTTACTTGGCCGACCCACATGAAAATGCCAATATTTAATCATTTTGAAGACAAATATGATGCTGACCTATAGTTTAGTCATATATATAAGATATTCTATTATAATATTCAATGTTAGATACATAAATGTATATATATGCATAATTGATTACTTGTCTTTTTTGCTCCTCTGCTCAGGGAAGCAATGGCTTCAGGACAGAGTTGAATTAATTGCCCACTAAACTATGTTTGCCTACTCTGTTGCAACTGTAAGAGAAGTAGGAAAGAGTGTGGGCTGAGGTGGACGGTACCACTGGACTCAACTCAGACCTGAGTAACCTTGGATAAGTTATTTAAACTTTCCAGGCTGTTATCTCCTTTACAAGTTGAAGAAATGATAAAATTGTCCTAAGTATTAAGTGAGGTAATTCATGTAGAGTATAGATGCCAGAGGCCAGCACATAGTGAACACTCCAAAGTGGTAGCTATTGGTACACAAATTGCTGATTATTCACTAAAATTCCATTTTCTACAGATGACCACATTATATTCTCTCATACAATCTACTTCTTTGCTTTCCCTTCCTTCAACTCCCTTGACCTCACCTTTCTCCTCTTTCCTTTTTAATGGTAAACCAACCTGATTGACTACATCTCAGTTTTTCTGGATCTATCTACCTATAAAAGAACCATTCCCAGAAGATAATACATCGTGTTTTGATTTTCCTTTTGCATTTTCAGGGTGATGAGATGTATGTATATGATGAGATATATGCATATTTTTAAGTATGACTTACAAGGGGCACCTGGGTGGCTCAGTGGGTTAAGCATCCAACTCTTGGTTTCAACTTAGGTCATAAGCTCATGGTCGTGAGAATGAGCCCCTACTTGGGCTCTGCAGTCAGGGGGGAGTCTGCTGGAGAATCTTTCTCCTTCTCCCTCCACCTCTTCCTCCCCCATTGCTCACATGTGTGCATGTGCACTCTCTCTTTCTCAAATAAGTAAAATCTTTTTTTAAAAGTATGGTTTATAGACAATATTTCTCCTCGTTCTAGAAGGGGAAAAAACACTAATACAATATTAACCTGTGCTCCGCATTTTTTCTCTATTTGTTTGTAAAAAATGTAATAAAAATTTTGCAGCTTTTGAGATCAATAAAGAGTATTAGACACAATCCCTGGAAGAGAGAAAGACTTAAATGAAGCCTGAATATGCTTAAGAGAGCACTTATGTGGCCTCAAAGAGGGCAATTTGATTATGGCTAACAAAGGAGGATTGTAAATTTAGGAGGCCAATCTTCTGGAAATAGTCATCAGTATCCCTGATTAATGTATTCATGCCTATGAATGAATACAGTTTATTCCTTTGCCCTACCTCAGTCCATTGGCACAGCTGTGGTCACTGTGAAGTGCAGTGGCAAATATACTCACTGGAGAACCTTTTAGAGTTTCTGTCTTCAGCCACTATGACCATGCTAGGGAAACACTGGGTATGCAATAAATGGTGTTAAGTTAATCAAATGACTAGCAGGGACACTGGAAACAGCTTTAAGAGACATTTCCTCCAGACCCATCTTCTGACCTTTAATTGGTCAAGTGGTAGATGTAGTTGGAGATGTGTCTGAGGATGTGTCTGAAGCAAGAGAGGGGACCTTTGGGTTGTCTAATGCAAAAGAAAGAAGTCTTGTTAAGTAGGCTGTGGACTTTTTTTTTTTTTTTTTTTAATTTAGAGAGAGATTAGAGTGCACAAGCATGGGGGGTGGGGAGGAACAGAGGGAGAGGGAACGAGAATCCCAAGCAGGCTTCACACCCACCACACCCACTTCAGGGGGTGCTCCATCTCATGATCCTGAGACCAGGACCTGAGCTGAAATCAAGAGTTGGACTCAACCAACTGAGCCACTGAAGTGTCCCTGTGGCTGTACTAATACAGTCCCCCAATGCTGCTCTGGAGCCAGGCAGGAAAGAGGCTGTGAGCCTGGACTTCAGGGAAGGGAGAATAGGAGAAAGGAGGTGAAGGAAAAGAAAGAGAAACAAGAAAGAATACCTGAAAGCAGTTAGAAACTGCATGTAAGACACTGGAGGTACATTTTGTCAAGTAGAAGAGAAAACCATTTTTGTTTGGTTTGTTCTGGTTTTGCCTGTTTGTTTGGCTTTGCTTCAGATATTTTGCATAGGATTACAGGCAGAATTTAAGTTAATGAATGAATGTCCTAATAAACAAATTGAATCCAATATAGAACAGGTATATTTCATATATAATCAGAGTGATTTTGAACAACATAAAATCTCTACTCACCTTACAAAGGGTGAGAAAGGGGCCCTGCAGATAAGGGAAGCCCAGAAAAAATGCTATACAGGATCAGGTTCAAATCTGATCAAAAACGGACCTGCCCCAGGGGTTGAGGAAAGCATTATTGATATTTTCTTAGCTGAGTATCTTTGAACATTCAGACCAAAATTTTAAAAAGATATGCATTATCAAAATAATGACCAGGTACATAATGGAAAGGCAAAAATAGTTCATCCTAATTGGTCCGACCCACAATGAATGAATCAAAGAGTTGGAAAGGAAGGAGGTCTGTGTCTGGCAGACAGTTGAGTAGTTTACCATGCATTGAACTAACCTGTCATCGGGACCTTGGGGGATCAGTATATATACTGCTTTTCTTTGCTCTTATATTGGAATGAGAGTTGTAGCTTAGAATCTGTTGAGAATAGGATTGAGTCCATATGCACACTGTTTAGATTTTTTGGAGAGTAAATGACAGTGTAGAGAAGTATCAATATAAATAACCCAGTCGTTGAAGGAAAATAAATGGAGCAACCAGAGAAATGAAAAAGGTAGGCTATCTCATATTTATATATTTTTTAAACCGCCCAAGTAAGAAAGTGCTTTGGTGTTTCCACAGACATGGATTCAACTTGAAAAAAATAGTCATGGGGTTGGTTCAGGGCTCCTCTCCACTTCTATCACTGCCTACATGAGTCATAAATCAGTTGACTGTATCTTCATCTATTTCTAGAATGGGGGAGGGATGAGCCACTTGATATAGTTATTGAGGATCCATCCATTTATATCAAAGAGAAGAAATACGAGGTGTCATCTATCCTCCAGATCCCTGATCCAACCCTTTGTGCTACGGAGAAGCTATTAGATTTTACTGGCCTCACACATCGGTAAAAAATGACCTCAGTGTGAAGGCTGGTCTTTATCAAATGAATAAAGAAAATATTGATATAACCATCTTCATCCAAAGTGGGTTGCACAGCCATTGAGTTACACACAGCTCAGCAAACCTACCTTACGTTGGTCTTCTCCAGAGAACTAAAGAAAATGCTCACATTACAATATGTCCTGTCTCAGGACAAAATGAACTTCATTGGTTTCTTTGCTATCACGATTCAGGACATTGCAGATACCAGAGGTGGTCTTCAAACATAATTCTGAGCAATCTCTTTTGATGCATATGGCTGAAATGCACATGTTCTGACACCTGCAGATTTTACCTCAACACTGTTGAAAATTTGGAATCAGGGCTCCAACACCTTACCATGATGCTAAACCAGTATTTACAAAGTTTGTTCGCAAGTTCCATGATTCACTAAAAGATGTTCTGTGTAACCAACCATTTCACTGTCAAATAAGTTTGAAAAGTTGTACCCTCAAGTCTTCTTTTGGTGAATTACTCTTTACACTGGTGTATTAAAAATGCTGCAGTAAAGAAACCATTAATTTGGATTATTTCAGTATTTCTCTAAATTCTTTCACCAGAGAGCATTTCTTTTCACAGGATACATAGTAACATCTTATTTTTAAAAATGCCATAGAATACAGTTTGGGAACACTTGCTAAATGAATCAATAACTTGAGGGGGGCATTTGAATGAAAATAATTGAAGTTTCCTGGACATTCCAATAATTCTTGTACCTCCTTACATTTGTACGTACTGTTCCTTCTCCCAGAATGACTGTCTCTCATCAGCAATCCACCCACTCTCCAGCCCTGTCCCTATGCTGGTTAAGACCTTTCAAGTCTCAGCTTAAAAGTAATCTCCTGCGGGAAGCCTTTCCTGACACCTCAAGACTGCATGGGGTGTCTGTCTTCTGATATTTCTTAATACTGTGAACTAGCACTGTTTTGGCACTTAACAACTTTTTTTTTTTTTTTTGAAGGAATTGGCTGCACCTTTTCCCTACTGTAAACCTAGTGCCTCTCCTAAGACCCTGTATATGGAATTAATAAATAAATATTTGGTAAATAGATGAGTAGGAAAAACAAAAAAACATTTCAGGAAAGCATATCCTAGAGATTGTTAGGAGGAACATAATAAGACCCTAGGGAGAGAGGTTTAGGGAATCAGGAAACCGCAGCTTCCCTTTCTCATTAGAAATTTATCCCAGAGAGCAAGGCTATCATGTAACCATTAAAATGACCGAATCAATTCTAGGGGACATTAAACTCTTGCTCATACGGACAAGAAAGCCCTTGGGATAATTTATTCACAAGTTCCTTACTAATCTGCTTTAGAGGGAAGCCATGTGGAGAGTTTCTCTTGGATTCCAAAGCAAACAGATGTTCTGTCTCCCACAATGATGCAGAGCTACTTACATTTTTCCCCCTTTAGAGCCAATAGTAGTACATAGTACAATAGGAATTTTATGCATTTTCATGGAAAAGCAACTACACCATTTACATAGTCAATAGACTGCAACATTTCTAGAACAAAGCTCTATGAATGGAATTAAGGATGTCCTTGAGGGAAAAATGCTATCGCTAGAGGCTGCTGTTAGAGAATTAGGGGCATTGTTTCAGGATCCCCAGAGATTCAGGGTTGGTGGTGAGATCCATCTCTGCAATTGGGCAAAGGGTTTCACTCTTTAAATAAGCTTCAATTTGACTTGAATAATCATCTTGCTCTGAGTAAAAGTAAAACTAAAGGCTCATGTATGGACCTCTGTCTAAAGCTTGGTACCTCAAAACTTAGGCCTGATGGATGACTGTAGGCTCCTAAGTGGTTTCTCAGCTTTGCTTTCCCTTGCCTTCTGTCTTAGAAATAACAAACTTGATGCAGACTAAGATGCCAGGCTGTGTCTGGTTCACAGACCTGCTCCTCATGAGCTACTTGTGTTATTTATGCAGGTTCCCTGGCCACTGTCTCAGTTTACAAATCTGGAAAATAGGGATGATGATAACATCGCATACATCATTGGGTTTGATCAGGATTCATTTAGTTATTTAACGTCTGGCACTTTTAATAAGCACTCGCTAAGTGCTAGATATTATTAATCTCATTAGTATTAATAATGTTAACATTTTATCATTCACAAAGCAATATGGCACTCACTGCTCCTGTTCAAAACCCTCTAAGATCTCCCCAAGTCTAAACTCCTACCCTTGAAAATACTCTATCTCACGCAATACTTAGTATCCCACTCTCCCTTGATACTCCATCTATAGTTCAGACTGGAGACTTCCAATGTATACCCCAAACCATGCTTAGCTCTTAGCCTAAACCTCAAGATTTTTTACTTACTTTTCGTAATACAACCTTTCTTCTTTTTAACTAGTCAATTTCTAACTTTTCTTCAGAGTCTTGTCCTATGGCACTTCACTCGAAAGATCATTCTCCTATCTCTTTGATCACGATACTATATCTTCTGAACCGGAGAAAACAACACTGCATCCTGAACACATACACACACGCACGCATGCACAGGCACTGATGTACGCTTCACATAGACATTTCTCGAATATATCCATCTTGAAACTATAAACAAGAGAGAGGGCTGCAACTTCCTGATTTACCTATGGTATTGTTGGAAGAGGTGATACACTGCCCTACTCTATTTTCTTGTTCTGTTTCTGTACATTGGCTCTTGTATTATGGGCACTAATCTCACATGCTTCTTTCCCAAACACTGCCCCAATTTATGAAAATGAAGCCTAGGAAGAGATAAAATAAATGGAAATATTATAGCACCCCTAGTAAAGGAGAAAATATCCCTCCTCTGTTATTACAGACCTTGTTTGCAAACAGTGGAAAGTGACATTTTAATATTTGAAAATGCCAGTGTGATCGTTTTATTGTTGGGTTTTATTTTGTTTTATTGGGGGCACTGCAGATTAATTTTTCCCAATCTAAAAAAGTAAAATCTTACCCTCAGACTTCTCCCCCATCTTTTCTGTAAATAATTATCAATTAGCTCTTTTTCTCCTTCCTTCCCTCCTCCTCTGTCCTTCCCTACTGGGATCTGTGAGAGAGAATTTATGTATCTCTCTAATTAGACATATAATTTTATTTGGGAAAGGGCTGTGGACCATTTGCCCTACTTTTTCAGAGTCAGGATGAAGACGTTTCTGCTGTGGGAGTCAAGTGACCCTCCAGAACACAAGCTGGAAACCAGAAAGCAAGTTCTAAGTCACTTAGGAAAATTACTTTTCTTACAGAGTGTTGTATGTACCATTTTCTGCTATCTCAGCTTAACATCCTGACACCTTCTGCAAAGAGTCATCTTCCATTATGGCTCACTCCTATGAGCTTTAAAGTACTTATTTCTGAAGCTGCATAGTTTAGCAACTAATTATACACTGTCTTGCATTGTTCGGTCCCGTATCGTAAGCCAGAAACCTGGAAATCATCCTTAAATCTTCCCACATTTAAAAAAAATTAACTCCTTCGGATACTGTTTCTTTTATGCCCTGTGTACTACTCACCACCTTTGATTTATTACCATTGTTATTTTAGTTTAGAGTCTCATCAATTCTCACCCCAAAGGCCACCTGATGGGTCTCCCTATCTTGAGTCTTACTCAAATATACCCTCTATTCAATAGTTTTTCCAACTTATCAACTTAACTGTGCCAACCTGCTGTTGAAAATTCATCAGGGGAGAATAAAACCCCAACATGGACAATCCTCTAAGACCTTTCATGCAATGAAATCTGCCTGATTCTTGAGCCTTATATCACATCAATACTGTCTCCTCCCACATTATACTCTTACCCAAATAATACACTAAAGCAACACTGAAGTAGCTGAAGTTACTGTAATACGGCAGCTGTACTCAAGCTGGGATGCTGTAATGCATTCTGTTCCTTCTCTTTGAAAGTTTAATTTTCCCCTTCAAGTCTTGGCTAAATGTTTCCTCCTCAGATAAAACCTTCCTTGACCACTCCGGTGAAACTTAGATTTTTTTTTTGTCCTCTAATTTTCAAGATATCTTATGTATTCTCATTCTAACAAACTTCTTGAGATGAAACGGTGTTTGCAATTCTAGGTTCTCAATTAGTGTGGGGGCAAGCATTGCATCTCTACTTCTTAGCACAGCATCTGGGACATAGGCAGTGTTCAATAAATATTTACAGGATATATGAATATCATATCATCTGACCTAAACATATTGACTTGAGAACAAAGACCGTGATACCCTCCTCAGTGCCAAAATTAATGCTCAGTGCTTGGAAGCATTCTGATAAAGAAACTGATTTTTTTCAGGTGACATAAACATAAAGCATTCTCCAATTTTATTTTTTATATTTATTGCGGGCTCTCCCATATAAAAAATTAACAAAAATATGAGACGGCAGCCAAAGAGGCAGTAAATGACAATATTACTAAATATTTTATTCTCTAGAAAGGTAATTTAATGATTTCCATTCTTGAGAATGAGACAAATAGTATAATACTGATCATAAATTATTTGCTGTCATGTTAGACTATTACATTATTGTTATATTTTTTCTCTATTATTCTACAATGGGAACAAATCATTCTAAGAACCATGAGCTCTTTAGAAGGAAAGGCAGACCAACAAATAGACACTACCACCACCACCCACCATCATCACAACCACCACCATCACCACCATCATTACAACCATTACCACCATCACTACCATCATCACCACCACCAACAACACCTACTACTATCATGACCACCACTATACCTTCATCAACAATTCAAATGTTGGCCACGAGCATATGCTAAAGTCCAGCCAAATACATTCAATGCTGAGTTCCCATTTGGCAGAACTATCAGCCATATTTTTTTTTTCTTTCACAAGAAATTAAATCTAGAAAATGCTAGAGGGAATGGAATCACTGGCCTGGAAAAGCAGAGTTTTTGGCAAGCAGCAGACCATTATGTCACTGACAGAAGGAGAGAGAATAAATAATGGAAGTGCCACAGGCTATTGTTTCTGGAAACAAGATATATAAAGTAATAGACGTTGTTATCCTCCAGGTTGGACAAAACAAGGCAGAGATTCAAAGAAGGAGGACAGATGAGACAGGCTTAAAATGAACACAGATACCAGAAGCTTCCCCCAAGGTGGAAGTGGAAAGGAGTTTAAGAAATAAATAAAGATTTTACTCTCATGTAAAGAAAGTAATTCTTTTTGTTTTGTTTTATCTGTAAGTGGATTTATGTGCTTTGGAAAGATGGCCTTTACTGAACTTTAGGAAAGAAGCCAGGGTAAAAAAGAGTCATGCTGACATTCCCCAAAATGACTGTTTCTTTTTCTCTAAGGCTCAGTATGCAGAATGTCCAAATATCAGGGAAATCAGTAATAGGACAGTCCAACCATTTTTCCCTTTTTAGAATCATGAAAACAGTGGCAGTTTTCAAATAGTTAAACAGAGAGTTTGAAGATTTTACCATGGTTTCCTCCTTTCAGAGATTAACACCAAAAATACAGATGCAAGTGGTAAATGTTGGGGGGGGGGGCGGTGGAGGAAGGGAAATGGAAAAGAAAGATCCTGTGGCTTATTAGGAACACAAGATTCTTTTAGTTTGTCCTTTACTTCTAACATAGAACTTTATCAAAGTCATATAGAAGAGATAGCAATCACCAAGTGCTTCTTTTAAAAAGTAAATCCATCCTCTTCCATTTTATGTTTCTTTCTGGGTCTTTTTATAACTATCCTTTTGTGTCATATTTTCCCCAAACTTCTTCAGCATACCTTTAAATTATCCACCTAGACTCACTGAAGCATGTGGTCTAGACCATGAGATCCAGTTAAAATAGTGCCAGAATGCGGTAGGATCAGAGTTCGAATCCAGGTTGGCTACTCTCTGTGAGACTTGAGGACAGACATTTAAGTTTCCATGGATTTCTATTCCATCATCTAGAAAATGAACAAGTTGATCTAGATGATCTTTGAGATCTGGTTCTAATTCTAATTTTTCTGGTTTCTATGCTGGCAGGTTCCAGCAATTGTCTTGAGAATTAATTCATTCAACGTACAATCTATTTTTTCAGTGCTTATTATTGCCAGACACTGGGCTATGCTTAAGGTTAACTAAGGGAATGGAGAAGAGTAATTAATTTTTTTTGCTCAATTTTTTTCAATTATTTTCCTCAGAACTTGAGAAAGTTAAGGAAGCTGAAAGGACATTATATTCACCTTTTCTCTGTTTTCCAAAAGAAACTGGAAGGAAAGAAAGTGATCTTGGACTTATGACACAAGCAACATCTCTGAGAGTCACCAGTGGGGCAGGTAAGGAAGGCAATCTCACTGTAAAGTTCTGAAGAAAAAAGGTTAAAAGAGAAATGGCCTTTTTCTCTAAGACACTGACATGGAAGTTTGAGGGAGAGTAATAAATTTTGAGACTTGGATCACATGGCGGTCTGTGATCTGAGTCTCACATCACATGCTGGGTCTGTCACATACATAGTCTGCTCTCACAAAGTAGATGGTCATTAAATGCTGTCAAATGAATAAAAGAGTGAAAGAGAACCAAACCAAAAATTATCTTTTTTTGAGACCCATGTGCTCTGTTCAAAGAAGTCTAAGACACAGTCTCTACATTCAATAAGAATCACAAGGTGGTTGTGGAGGAATTGTCCTACCTTCCTACCATGTTACCATGTGAAGGTCAAATAAAATACAGGGTTGAAACAGTTGAAGAGGATAATAGAAGAAATATAATAAGCTAAAGATGGGTAGGATTCAAGACATAGGCGAGAGTATATCTTGCAAGGGAGTCATGAGAGCAGAAATAGTATCATGACAAAGGAGGAAATAAACAGATTTAGTTGTAGAAGCATTACATAAAGGAGACAAAGAAATAAAACTAGAAAGGTAGTTTGGAACTGGACCATAAAGACACACTTTGATCTGAACTGAATGTTTGTGCCCTCTCTCCCACACAAATCCCTATGTTGAAGCTTTAGCCCCCCAGATGAAGGTATTTGCCTTGAGGCCTTTGAGAAGTAATTAGGATGGGGCCTTCATGCCTCATGATAGGATAAGTGCCTTTATAAGAAGAAAATTAGTGCCTTTATAAGAGGAAATACAAGAGAGCTTGTTTTCTCTCAGCAAGCTAAGAAGACAATCCTCATCAGCAATCAAATCACTGGGTACCCTGATCTTGGAACTCCCAGCCTCTAGAACTGTGAAGAAAAAAAGGCATATTCTTTGAGCCATCCAGTCTATGGTACTTTGTGATAGCAGCCCAAGTTGACTAATGTACACCTCATCCCATAGCTAGTGGGAAACATTTGTTTTGAGATAGTGGTTTTGGGAAGATAAGCAATAATTAAAGTAGCATTTTGAAAGATTAATGTACTGGAAGGGTGCATGTTAGTTTATGGGAAATAAGGAGGCCCAAACAGAAGGAAGATAGACTGGTGGCAGTGCCCACTTTATTATCTTGAGATAATGAAATGAGATGGTGTAATATTTGCGGGGACCAGGTCATGGAAGAAAGCACTCAGCAGAAGCCCTGCAAGAGAGTAAGGCCTAATCAAAACAATACATAAAACCTAATAGGTGGTTTTGGGATGAGGTTTTGGAATCCTGTGGGACATCTGTGATGGGATGCTTTCAAGGTCTAGAGGTGATCAAGGCACAGGGTCAAACCTGGATAAGCAGGGAGTCAAGAATTTGGAGGCACATGGAAATCAGAGTTTAAGGCAAGGTAGCAACTACGTAGATAATTAGGAATCAGATGGATCCAATAAAAGAAGCAGACTTTAATTTAGGGACAGCTAGATTATTTGGAACCCCCCTCCCCCCCAAAAAACCAGACAATTTGGTATTAGAAATTTAGAAGGTACTATTATTAGTTAATAACTATTTTATTGTTTAAAATATATATGAAAAGTCATCCCTCAGTCATTGTTTGAACATTTCTAGTGCTGGAAAACTTTCAACTATGAAAGTAGCTTATTATACTTTTGTAGAGGCCTAATTATTAAGAAGTTATTCTTTATTCTAAAATAAAGTCCACCACCTTGTTCTTAAAAATGTTTTAAGAACATTTTAAATTTAAAAATGTCAGTCTGTTTTCTGCGGATGTTTAAAATGTTTAACTTCTACATAATATCCCCTCAAATAACTGAAGATAACTATCTTGTCTGTTTAGAAGTAAGATTTCTCTACTTTCTTCAAACATTCCTCATATAACTCAGATTCTCTATTATTATACATAGAACTGAATATAATATTCAAATAGGCTCTGATGAGCACAATTATTACTGCTCTTCTGAGCACAGTATTTCCATTAATTCTCATGTGATTATATGACACAGTTGGTTTATCGGTTAATGTTCAGGGATACTGGATTAAGATTGAGCAGTGAACATGACGTTTATTCTTCTATTTACTTCTCAAATTCCCATATGTAACCTAAAGGTGTGTGTATGTGTATATGTGTCTGTGTGTGTGTGTGTGTGTGTGTGTGAAATAAATCCACAGCAGAGCTAGAAAGCTATTGGTAGTTCCAGCATTTTGTAAAATTCTTTAAGGATAGAAATACTTGGAATCATATCATAAAAATGGAAATCACAGGATAAGGCTACTCAAAGCATAAGTGTAGGGGAACTCTAAGGTCACAGCATGGACACAGAGAATGTAAAAAAACAGAAAGGTAGAAAGTTAGAAAGAAAAGTTTAATAGAAATTACAGAAACAGGAAACAGAAATAATATAGGGGAGGAAATAATAAAAGAAAAACAACATTTCTACATCTAAATAAAGTTTCAGTCTTCAAGTTGGAAGGGACTGTCGGGTGTTAAGAAGGATGTACTTGCAGTTAACTTATAAAATACACAGCTTTTCTTTATATAATAATTTATATGAAGCCAGATATTTATTTATTTATTTATTTATTTATTTATTTATTTATTTATTTACTTATTTATTTATTTACCAGATCTATTTCCCTGTTCTTAGATAGCTAATATTTTAAACCCTTTTAAGATTTAATTTTGGTTTGTTTATTGTTCCATAATGTGGAGATCTTTTTAAATTCTGACTACATTATGATACCCATTCATTTCTCCTTCCCTATTTGCATTATTCACGAATTTGCTAATCATGCCTACCCCTTAGTCAAAGCATGGATAAAATGCTAATAGGCAGAAGCCTACAACATTCTAATTGGGAATGTTAATCTTTAAGGTCCCTCCAACGAGGAATTAATTAATCCCTTTCAGACAAAACTGTTCAATCAGTTTGGGGCTGTATTGTATCCTTCCTACCTTCCATAGCCACAAACACAGATCCTGAGAAATGTTGTCAAATGGCTGCTTATAATCAAAATGTACAAGATAGATGAATTCTTTTTTTTTTTTTTACAGAAGTTCAGAAACTTTGATGTTTTTATTTATATAGTCTTATGAATTCATGACTGTTCCCAGTTATCACAGGACACTAATCTTCAAATGTGTGTAAGTCATAGGTCTAATGACTTAGCACAAAGCTTGCTCCTGATGGATATCATGTTTGCCAATATGTAAGTTCTTAAATTATTCTTTTGCTGCTTTGTGAAATCTATAGCCAACATTTTCATCTTTCCCATGTCATGACACTCCTTTCATCATGTAGCATTTCTCAAGAACTTTTGCCACTGACTCCACAAACACATCAGTAAATTATTTTAGTGCCTAGACTTCGGTTCAACTTCAAATACAATGAAAATAGTGGTGGCCATGTTCTGGGGTATAGATAGTCTGTGTGGAAAAAGCAAAGGACAGATCAGTTGTATATGCTGTCCTTTGTGTCAAAAGCAAAGGCAATTTTATTTTGTTTTTCAGAGGCAATTTTAATGCAAATTCCAGAACTTGTGCAGAATTACATATGTAATCAGTTACAATGGTGGCCTTTCTGGAGGGAAACTGACTGGACAAGAGTGGTCAAAACACTGTGTGACCATATGAACCGTTTCAATTTCTGTCATATACATCTACTCTTTATTCAGATGGATTTTTTTAAATTGGAAAAAAAAAACCTCTCTAGAGACTCCCAAGCGTTTGGATTTTGTGAACCACAAAACTTAGAAATAGGAGCTAACATAACATTGTGAACTTTTGATTTCATTCATGACATAAGGACAAGTAACTTCCATGTACCATCACCATCATTTCATTAAAACAAAAATAAAAATAGGTGAAACCTGAAAAAAAAAACCCAAATGAATAAAATATCAGAATAAAAGACACTCCTTTAACTAGTTATATAAAATAAATTCAAGTAAATTGTTTTATCCTTATTATTATTATTACACCATTTTGCAGAAAACAAACATTGTGATTCAAACCACAAGACTCTCCTATGCTAACTTTGTGTTTTTGGGTATTGATTATCCTTCTGCCCTAATTTGCAGTATGTTTTCTTTAGAAAAATGTGGAGGCAAAACAGGATTTTCTAAATTCTATTTCCCTTTGGTAATCTGTGAAATATACCATATTCTAAAGGCAGGGGACCCAGCTTTTCCCTGGGCCTTCTCTAAATGAAGCCTTAAGGTTATTTTTGTCACCCACTTCAGCCTCTCTCTCTCTCTCTTCTCTCTATGCCCCTCTACTCATGCTCAGAGAGAGAGAGAGAGGGAGGGAGAGAGATCTTAAGTAGGCTCCACACTGAGCACGAAGCCCAATGCAGAGCTCAGAGCTCCATTGCACAATTCTGAGATCATGACCTGAGCCCAAATCAGGAATCAGATGCTTAACTGACTGAGCCACCCAGGCACCCCACTTTTTTTTAAACCCATCTTAGTGCATTTAGGTATCTTCCGTCCAAATATTATTCCTATCATTCCAACATGTCATTCTTTTGCATTTATTTTTGTCTTTGTGCTTCACATCCTAGTTCACATACATATATGTATCTTAAAGCTCCCTTGAAAACATGAATTCTTTGTAATAATAGGTTTGGTGGCTGGCCACCGGAGGGCTGATTTCAGAGGACTGTGCTGTGATATAATCAGATGAAAGCTCTTTTTGCATTCATTTGTGTGTCTGGAGGAGCTTCTCTTCCTTTTTCATCACAACTATTTTAATTGGATTGTTCTCATTTTATTTGTTGAACCCCTCCATTTATTTTGAGCTATTTCTTTTTTTAGAGTATCTGGACATGAAATTTTACCAATGCCTCCTGCCTCTTCTTCTCCTTCTTCTTCTTTAAAGATTTTATTTATTTGAGAGAGAATGAGTGGTGAGGAGGGGCAGAGGGAAAGAAGCTGACTCCCTACTGAGCAGGAAGCCAGATGCAAAGCTTGATCCTAGGACCCTGGGATCTTGACCTGAGCCAAGGAAGATGCTTTGTGCACTCCCCCACCCCCATGCCTCCTCTTCTGTTTTGAAATTTCCCTTGCACGTAAAACGGCATGGCCACCATCTCTAACCATTTCTTTTTGCTTTTGTTTCACATTATCAATTTGCTTTTGCCAATGAGAAGTAAATCCAGAGTAGCAATTCTATTTCCTACTTCCTCAACTTCTGAACTATGCAATTCACAGTAATACAAGACATTTTTTTAGATTGTTTCCATTTAGCAAAGTGAGTCCTAACCAATGTGTAGATGTTTGAATTCCTTCACTCTTAATATATATTGGTTTTGTGGCAGCTTGGATACCTGGATTAAGAAAGCATTTTGATGGAATGCCTGGGTGGCTCAGGGGTTAAGCATCTGCCTTCGGCCCAAGGCCTGATCCTGGAGTCCCCAATCGAGTCCCATATCTGGCTTTCTGCATGGAGCCTGCTTCTCTCTCTGCCTGCCTCTCATGAATAGATAAAAATAAAGAAAGCATTTTGACCAGGTAGTCTGTATAAACCATCCTAAACACTACTACTTCTGTTTCGCTATTAATTTGTCATCATTTAAAAGCTCACCACAATGCCGCTCTGCATTAATTTGTAGATTTCTGTACTTTAGCATAATTCTTGATGTAGAAAGTCCACCATTCACACTGTACCTGTTTTACTTAACGTATAAGTTCTGTGTCATTGTATCAGTCATGAGTGCTACTCAACAAGTTTTCTAATATCTATGAGATCCTATAATGCCCAGAAAGTAATTTGTCCCAATTATGTATGTTTCAGAAGGGAAACGAGCTTAATTTTCTTCAAGTAGAGACAGTTGTGATTAGTTTTGATCACTTTTAATAAAACTGTCACCACTTATTTTATTAAATGTTGTTGTTCCCCTGGTCAGAAGGGAGAGGCAAAAAAATGTCACAGAGAGATGTCACAGAGACAATAGAGACTAGGTCCACGGCTGCCTGTGGCACAGACCCCTCTGGACAGGACGCTCTGGTTAAGTGCCCATAAAGGCAGGAGCAATTTTTTATTCATGGACTTTTCAGCTCCCACCCACCCCCCTTTTTTTTCTAACTGCAGGGGAAAAGGAGGTGGGAATCTTGTATTTCCTGTGGGAGACTGGACAAAGAAAGAAGAAACGTTTTAGTCATGCTCACTAGTCTTGTAATCTTTTCTGGTATTTTTTTTTTTTTTGTAGGCAGATAATTGAAAACTGTTGTGCTTCCAGCCCTTAAACTGCCAAACTGCTGAGGCTGACAGAAGACCATAACATAAAGCATCTGGGCACCATTCAAAAGCTTACAGAGGTCACAGGATGCCAAGATTTGTGTTAGTCTTCATTGCCTCCAAAATCTATAGGGGAGAAAGAGTTAAAATTTGAACTAGCTCAAGCTGGAGAAGTTTTCTGCTAAACAGCAATGATACATAGATTATTTCATAGAAATATTAATTTGGTCCTAACCTCCCTAAAAATATATACTGAAATATAGATATATTTACCCATTTCTTAGAGATTGCAATGAACAGATATTAATATGTTATTTGAAAATTATATGCTCATGAAGATGTCATGCTGTCAGAATTTACTTTTTTTTTCTCACTAAGTGCACCTGGGAAAGAATTAATTGGCTAGCCATATTTTGGCCCATATATATATATATACATAGTGGCAAACAGCCAAACTTTTAAAACAAGAATTTTCCACAAATAACATCCATTTTATAAAAATTTGTTTTCGATCTATTTCATCAATGACCAAGGGTCATATGAACTCAACCAAACAGGGCAGTATACAAAGAAGTGCAAGAGAGGACCTAGAAGCCACTGAAAGAGGAGGTTGTGTCTGTTACAGCGTCTGGGACCAAGTCCTCAACCGTGGATGGACTGCTACAGCAGGAGTCTGCTCAAGCCTATGTAGGCGGCTGCTTCTCAACTCCAGAAGCACATTGGAATCATCTGGAGAACAATGGCTTTGCCCAGGTTCCACCCAAGTAACTGATTTCATTGCTCTGCCCTGAAGCCAGGCACTAGTCTTAGGTGATTCTTACGTGAAATCAGGGCTGAAATCCCCGATTAGCAAAACCGTGCCCCTAGGTATGAGCTCACCTGTCTAAACTAGGTTAGCGGGGCAGTGTGTCGTGAATAAAGAGAAGTCAATGTTTGCATTAATTTCAGCACGTTCTTCCTTTGACTCTCATCCTCGAAAACAAAACATCGGAGATCCTGAGCACACAGGACCTGCAAGCAGGTCCATCAACTACCTCCTGAATCCCTATTTGCCTGTTTGCAAAGCATCTGCACCCACTAGGATGTAGCCAGTGCTTTACTACTTTGCTCCCTGGCATTGACAATTCTTCCAAGGTAGGAAAAAATGTCTTCTTTAACTCCCTTTTTTCATTCCCTATCACCATGCCTGGTGCTAATGAGAAACAAGCTTGTTCAACAAATGTATTAATTAATGGAAAATAACAAAGAGAACAAGCCAGCACCAGGCACATGGGGTCCTCACCACTCTGGGTATTCCCAGTTCAATTTTTCTTTCTTTTCTTCTAGTCTAAACTTTCTGCTCTCTTCCCTCCTGTTTTTTAATTTTTTTTCTTGCACCTCCTGAACTCTAGGACAATGTTTCACATCAAAAGTAATTTTCTCTCTCTTTTCTTCCCTGTCACACTCTGCTCCCTTCTCTCATTTATCCGTGTAATATCACAAATCCAGGCCTATGGAGTTCAGCTAGTTCAGCTAGTCACAGTCTCTCTCTGTGAATACTAGCCTAAGTGTTGATCATAACTGTATCGAACCCACAGTGCAATTTCTATCTTCTATTTACCCACAAGTGGGTAAGTTCTTCTGAAAGCAAGGGCTGGATCTTCATCATAATTCCTACTGCAGTATGGAGCATACTTTCAGTCCTTAGTAAATATTTGTGGACTTTCGGGGGTTTAATTATTCTTCTGTGTGTGAACTCGGGAATCCTTTCTCCAGAGGCGGCTTCCCAGGAGTACAGAAAGTGCTTTGTATAAATGTACATTTTCATGAGACCTTTTACTGCCTCTTGTAACCAGGTACTGCTGTTTATTCTCAGTACAATACCAAGCTCTAGCAGGTGAAGCATATCTTGTGAGTTTGTACCATTGGTTCCCAAACTGATTCTAACTAAATTAAATTCTCACTCTTCCAAAAAATTGCATTTCTCCAGGAACTTTGAATTGCAGGGATTTTTTCACATTCTAAATACGAAGGCCCTACAGATGACCCCTGAGACCAGGGCATGGCTTTCTATTCTTATTTGGAGTTTATCTAAATTTACCTAAATTTCTTTTCCACTCTCCCCTAGCACTCTACCCCCTACCACCTATTCATTCACTTGATACTCCAGAGTTTTAAAAATGTGGCAATATGCCCCCCAGTGTAGTCTGAGACCCTCTAGTTCTTCTATTACCTTTTATAGATGTCTGAAAAAGTGCCCTGGACCCTGAACATTTTCTAGGAATGGTACTGATGTCACATGAACAATGGTGACCCAAGTTGTCCCCCTCATTTCACCTCTCCTCTCCCTGCCTCACACCTCCCCTCCCTGCCCTGCTCCTCGACTCCCCACCTTGTTCTCCTGTCCCCCTATAAATGGCTAGCCTTTCCCTTGAGAGCCTTTCTGCCTCCTTCTTTCCACATTTCTTTCCTTCTACTTTCTCTCATATTCCTTTTCTAGGCTCCTTTTCTTACCTTTTTCCTCTAACAAAATGTATCTAGATATCTCTCTTAGTTAAAAATTTTATGTAACTTCTAAGTAAATGAAAAAACATACATCTACTACTGTCCTCATTTTTACATTAAAATATACGTCAAAGTGTGACTCTTAAAGAATAAAACAGTAAAAGAAACAATATCTTGAGATACTTTTTATATTTATTAAACAGAAATGTGTTTGCTTTCATTAAAAATATATAATGAAAATATTTTTAGTGGAAGCAAGTTGATTGAAGACCCCTCATTTTTAAAGTATCTTGGGGTAATATTTTATTATTTTTTTAAGATTTTATTTATTTATTCATGAGAGACACAGAGAGAGAGGCAGAGACACAGGCAGAGGGAGAAGGAGGCTCCCAGTGGGGAGCCTGATGCAGGACTCGATCCCGGGACTCTGCAATCATGACCTGAGTGGAAGGTAGATGCTCAGTCGCTAAGCCACCCAGGTGCCCCTTGGGGTAACATTTTAAATGGACAGTCATTTGAAGGTTTGGTTCTAAGCTCAGTTTACTTCTATACTTATGTGATTGGTTTATTGGGTCTAGCACAGTAAGCTTTAAACATGAAATGGCAAATATTTTGTTAACCATTGGCTCAACTATGGTTGGTCAAACTGCTCTTTCATGTTATCTTAGAGAGATCCCAGATGGTTTCAGTTACTACGACCACTCCACTTTAAGACCTCCCTCATCATCAATAGGGACTGTCTCTGGTTTCTGAGTAGGGTTGGGTCCTGATTGACTCAATTCCTCCTCCTACTCAAGCACCTTGCAGTGAGTGGGTGGGGGGTTCTGGTCCTGGGACATGGTTCCCCACTTTGCCCTGGGTCTTGCTCTTCTGGTGTGGGCAAGTCAGAAGGAGGGAAGAGGGGAAGAAGGAATGAGGACATCCTCTTGCACAGTTTCTCACAGCTGCACTATGTAAGAGGCAGTCCTAGCTTCAGGCTCATTCCATGCACTGGCTCATTCCAGCTTCAGGCTCATTCCATGAACATGGTTAATACGTTCATAGTTAACACAGCAGTCTCTGTGAGGATGATGTAAGTGGTTTACTAAAGCAGTGAGCAACTTTATTCTAGCCCTTTCTATCTCCCCCAAGACCTAGCTGCAGAGAAGCAGTTTTGTCTCTCTTTGGTCACTGGCAAAAGCTCACACCTTCAACTCCTCTCAGGCTGAGGCACAGCCCCTTGGTAGCCAGGCTCCAGGACAGCCACACAGCTCCTGCCCTTTCTGTGCTGTCTGTTCTCCTGCAGCTGGAACCTCAGAAACCACTGGAGAGTATCCATATGACATGAGGGGTCCGAAAACTAGAGTGGGGTAACCCCATCCTTAGTTTCATTTGCACTGTTTGCTCTAGTCCTTTATCATCCACTTCAAAAGTTTCCAGAAAAATGTGCCACTGGTGTCTATGACCATGTTTCAGCATATCTTCCACATTGTGGGGACGTTGCGAAGATCTAACAACTCTGTCACCGACGTCCCCATTTCCATTCTGATGGGGCTCAGAAGGGGCCCCTAGAATTGGCAATCGTAGAATCTGACGTTGGCATGCACATCTCTCAGGCACCCTTCACTCAATCAACAAGTTCTTTTTTACTCCCTCACCCAAATCACTGATCCTGGGCAGAGAGGTATGGCCCCTTTTAAAATGTATATTTTGCAATCTTTTTATTTATTCATTTATCTTTTTTGGGATATATTTTAATGTAAAAAATAGTTTAGCAGTTGATGCATATTTATTTATTTATAAGTGATACAAATTTATCAGGGGGTAAATTCTCAGTTTTACTGCTCACTGAAAGATGGGCATAGAAAATGCCATTAGAGGGAAGAGACTGGGAAAGGCATGTGGAAAAGAAGATTAAGGAGGAGGTGGAAGGAAGAAAGTATGAAGGGAAGAGAAGAGGAAAGGAATGAGGGGAAGACAAGCCAGGACATAGGTCACTGCTGTTCATGTGCCATCAGTGCCTATCCTAGAAGACGTCCAGGGTCTGCAGGGCACAAACATAAAAACAGGCTCTTAGCCCCCTTTTCTAGACGTCTTTCAAAGGCAAGGGAACAACTGAGACTATACAGACACAGAGTCATATTCTTAAAACTTGGGAGTAATAACATTACTGTCAGTTGAAGAGCCGGTAAAGATACAGCAGGTGGCTCATCTCCATCCTATCTCCATTAGAAGATGGTTTCATGTCATTTCTGTCTCTTCTGATCCCCAGGACTTCCTTACCTGTTCTCAATTTCAGCAGATGACCTTGTCCCTTGTTCTTACAATGAGAAAATAGATCTGAGTTAAAGAAAATATCCACATGCTCCCACTGTGCCATTTACAGCTACAAGCATAGGGGCCCAAACACTTTGCCTGGCCTGCTGCTACCAAGATGAAGTCCCAGTATCCTGGCTACAGATGATGTCTCCCTCCTTCAACAGGTTCCATCTTTTCTCATGTACCTCAGGACGTCTCTGCCAGTTTTCCTCCTCCCTCTCACCTGGCTCATTCCCATCAGCATGCAAATATTCTGTTAACTAAGAATTTGCCAAATTCTCACCAGAATTAAAATTTTAAATTTAAATTAAATTTAAAATTTTATTTCTTTATTTGACACAGATAGAGAGAGTACAAGTAGGCAGAGTGGCAGGCAGAGGCAGAGAGCCCGACATGGTGCTCTATCAAGGACCCTGGGATCATGATCTGAGCCAAAGCCAGATGCTTAACACACTGAGCCACCCAGGCACCCCAAGAATTTTTTTAATGACACCAGTGTCATCAGTTTCAAGATGTGTCCCCAAATTAAAAGACTGCATTATATTAAGCAGCCACAGGAGTGACTGTTATTTTCCCAAATCAGGTGATCAGATGATTAGTATTTAGTTATTAAACTTCTAGCTTTGTTCATTAAATCTCAAAAATTAACTTGACTTCTTAATGAACTTATTTAATTCTTGAATTGATAACATGTTTTGATTAATTAGAGATGTGGCTTCAATAAAATCTTTACATTTTAATCAAGATATGAAGATTTCTTATGCATTAACTAAAATCACTGAGAGGTCATAATATTTTTAAATTGGTTTCAGAATTCTACAAAACATCTTGTGTAAAACAAAACAAAACAAAACAAAACCCAAACTTCTGAACTGACGGAGAGGTGATGAGACACCTCTCAGTTTAATATAATACAGAGACTTGGGGGGGCCTGGGTGGTTCAGTCAATTGAGCCTCAACTCTTGGTTTCCGCTCAGGTTGTGATCTTGAGGTTGTGCGATGGAGCCTCATATTGGGCTCTGTGCTGAGCTCAGAGTCTGCTTGAGATTCTCTCTCCCTCTTCCTCTGCCCTTCCCTTCTACTCGTTCTCTCTCTCTCTCTCTCTCTCTCTCTGAGGAATAAATCTTAAACAAAAAATACAGAGACTCAGTCCTGGTACATTCCTTGTGGCCTTCTCAGATAAATATATGTCTTCCTATGGTAGCTCTTCGTTCATCAGAGATCAGAGATCCTAACTCATACCTTGGGTGTCACTAAGCAGTAGGCCAAAAGAATAATCCAGTATTTTTATAATATTAAGGATATCATTGAAATTTTTTTTTCTCTGACTTATATCTTTGTCAGCTTGTTTAACTCTGTACTTCCGGTTCATTTGCAGGAGCATCAAATCAGTGGACCAGTAGTAAGTCAACCATTCAGAAATCAGAAACCACTGAATATCATGCCAGTGATGACACTACCTGGTTCCTTACTTAATAGAGCTATTTGGGTTAGGTGGCAGAAGCACAATAACAGCTTTCCTGTTCATAGGAGTGGGCTGCCTCCAAAAGATGAGCTGGAAAAGGCACAGAAATGGCTATTCAAAGCCCTGGCTTCCTGCCCTGGTGAGTTCCTGACTTAAATAATTGCCCACTCAGCACAGATTAAAGTGGCATTTTGGCACATGGTCTATAGGGCCAGGGTTCTGAACCGTGGTCAAAATACTAACTTCATTAGGTGCTCTTGAAGAGACCTGGAGGATGGAGAATCCCCAGTGGTTCTGAGCAGTGGGTCGGGGGCTCAACTCCCATCATATCAGAAGTAACATCCAAGTAGTATTTGTCCAGTGTCTGCTGAAGGTCAGTGGGAAAAGCGGTCATCATGCTACTGCTTGCACATATCTTTTGGTAAAATGGGTGTGATAATAACAGGAAGAAAAATACAGTCCCATTCTTATGGTCCCATTCTCTTTCTCTGTTCCCTGCCTGCATTGATTGGTTGCTTCAGTTTACATTAAACCACCCTCCCAGCAACTAACTATATAATGGCAGGCAAAGGGATATGAGTTGAGGCTCATGTGTCATCAGTCCCTATTTATTCAATAACAATGGATAATATGAAGATGGCTTAACAACAGGAAAGAAGTATATTAATAATTCTCAAACCCACTGAGCAAGGGGGTGTGGGTGTGGGTAGAGGCTTCCTGTCTCTTTTGCAACTGATAAACTCCACTTATATCTATTTAATAAATTGGTGTTCTATATTGAAGAATTCCAAAACCAGATCTATTTCCAATCTGGGCTTCCTGTTACTATCTATACCCATTAATCTTAGGTCAGAGTGAAACAGCTTTTCTAGATGACTAAGAGTTGGCATTTCCCCTTTAACAGTACATTTATATTAAGGATCATCTAGAAAATAGTTCAAACAGAAAAGAAATAGTACATAAAAAGAATGCATAAAAACTAAGGAAGAATCAAAACAAAAAGGCCACTGACTAACAATCCTTTCTCTTTCTTCTCGTAAAGGCCATATGCTATATTCTATGCCATTCCAGAATCCTGAAATAGACTCGTTCTTTTCACGAGCTCACCCCCCTTGTTCAAAACTCTTTTTAAATTCTACTCTCTATGATGACAATTATAGTATCCCTCCTTTTCCCACCAAAAATCTACATCAGAGCAGACAGAGAATCCAAACATTTTTCCTTTTGAGTTAATTCCAACACCAAGAGCAGTATAAGGATGAGAGACGGTGCTCAATAATTATCAGTTGATGCATTATCCCCATTTATTCTAGTATAATAAAATGTATAACAAATTAAAATGAAAACTCATTCTATATGCATACAACAAGTATAGCTAGTGTTCATATGGTGATTTATAGCACTTTGCATAGATAGCATACATTTAATGTGCCAAGTTGAAATTCAGATATCAAAAGAGCAGGTCCTCATTGTTTTTTAAGATGTTATTTATTTAATAGCAGGAGCAGAGGGAGAGAGACAAGTAGACTCCACACTGAGCATGGAGCCCGTCTTGGGGTTTGATCCTATGACTCAGGGATTATGACCTGAGCTTAATTGATGTAGCCACCCAGGTGCCCCAGCAGGTCTCATTGCTACCAACTTAGTCTCATAATAGTATTAAAAACAACAACAATAACAACAACAAAAACACTAAGCACCAAAGGGCATAAAGAATTTCCCAAATATTGGTGTGTGTGCAAAACCAGCTGCTGAGACCAGTGGCCATAACTTCTTGGACTCCAACAGCCTGACAGAGCCAAATATGTCTTCTTAAGAACACAGGGGGAAAAAAGGCCAAGATGCTCCTCATGGGGGTGGAACAGTGAAACTGAACCATGTTCCATCACTGCTATGGATACTCAACTCATGGTTGGAATTTGATGAATGATATGCTACGTATAGTAGAATGTGTCCCATTTTATTTATCACTGAAAATAATAAAATGTGTGCCATTTTATTTATCACTGAAATTGAGGCCTTGCCATTGGGAAATAATGAGTCAAGTAGGCGGTGAGGTGAGAGATGAAAGGCAGGAATATTCCAAAGAAGTAAACATGTACCAAGTAGAAACATAAAAACAAACAAACAACCCTCCCCCCCCCCAAAAAAAAAACAGTCATAAAAAGTGCCATTTTCACTAGCATTATTATTAGTTGGGCCAGGAACATAATTTATAAAAACTGAATTAATTAATGTATTGTTATGACTGGAGTATCAAATGTCTTGGCTAGTGCAGGAAGAAGCCAGGCCACATTTATAGTATCCAGTTATGAGAAATTGAGAGGAAAGGTGAATGTTTTTCTCAAAAGGGAGTTTGGTCAGTGTTAAAGAAATCGCGACTGTTTAAAACTCTTTTATGGCTAAATGGAAACTGGGACTATTGGAGAAATAAAGGAAACTGTGAAAAATGGTTGATCCTGTGGTTACTCTACCTGTGAAAATAATTAACATCCAACTAAGTGACAATTACCATGGAGAGCAAGGCCTGCTCCATTTAAATTAATGCACCATAAAAAGGAGAAAGCGATTGAAGCAGCCAGTGAGAACTGTCATTAGGGAAAAGAGAGTCTAGTGAAAGCATTTCTTTCTATAAATACATAGCATATGTTAAAGGATTTATAATAGAACTTGTTATTAAACAGATTCAAATGTGCCATGACTGTTACATATCAAAACAAAATTTTTAAAGATTTTTTTTTTACTTTTGGGGCAGTGGGGTGGCGCAGTCGGTTGAGCATCTGACTCTTGGCTTCAGCTCAGGTCCTGATCTCAGGGTCATGGAATCGAACCCCACGTTGGGCTCTGTGCTCAGTGTGGAGCCTGCTTACGATGCTCCCTCCCTTTCCCTCTGTCCCTCCCGCTCTTGCACTTTCTCTTTCAAATAAATAAATAAATAAATATTTTTAAAAATAAAGATATTTTACTTTCATTTTTGCCCATTAAAGAATCGCTCATTTCTCTCATGGCTATAATTGGCCATTTTATATACATATAGATTGTCTATATATAGATATAGATAAAAGGGAAGAGGATAATATGGCAAGAATACCTAGAGAAACATCCCTTAGAGAACCTATGAGCACTCTCTAACTTTTTCTCCTCAGCCATTTTCCTTTCTTATTCTGTACACCATCCCCAACTTCAACTACCAATCTCTACTTTTATCTCAGAACTTCTATTCTGAGCCTCAAGTTCACCTATTCTACCACCTACAACAGAGACCTATGAGAATACCCTAAGAGAACCAAGAAAGGCAAGTGCAATACTTAGGGTACACTACAAGCAGCGCTCACTGATACCCTTAGGCCTGGAGGAGGAAGAGAAGAAAGAGATTCTTGGAACCAGGCTGTAATTCTGTGGCAAAGGCTGCCTGACTGGAACTTTGGACTTCAGTAGAGGGATGCAGCAATCTATAGTGATCTGGAAAGAGATGAGGTAATAAAGACCCTCATCATCTAACTCTTCTCTTGCCTTCTGATCATCTGCTGGTACCTCCCAATGGTTGAACCCAACTGGCAGCAGAGAACCCATGAATATAGTCCATATGGCTCAGCTTTCTGCGGCACTAAGTAAGGTGAAAGCGTAGAGAATAAAATATATCCAGCACACCTACTATTTCATGTTTTTCCTTTATTCCAATCTTCCTGTGTTGTTTGTATTTCCATGAATGCACTGTGGGTCATGGAGAAAAAATAATCAGAAAGGGAATTCAGATAGGGAGTCTGTGGACTATGAAGAGGAAAGTGCACAAGGGTTAGTCAAAATAAATAAAATAAGCTGAATTAGTAAGTGCAGGTGATAATACCCAAGTCCACAGGACGTTATGGAAAGATGGGTAAAATGGAGGGAGAGGCTGGCAGAAATGTGGAAAGATTCTTTTGATTCTAGAAGCAAGATGAATAAGAAGTAAAAAATGCTGAAAGTTTGAGATTTCACACAAAACTAAACATGTGTACTTGGCCTACTTGCTCAGACAGGCCACCAACTTTTGATAATGACATTCTGAGAGAAAACAAGTCTATGTGTGCATAATAAAGAAGAAAGACAAATCTGGGTGGACTTAGATCATTTCCCCCTCCATTTTGGTAGCTTATCAACCTGCCAGTTTTATCCCTGTCTGTGTTACAACCAAGGAAGAATGCTGAGTTTCTGACTTATTTAAGTAGCAGAGCTCCAAAGGCTCTCCCATGTTCAGGAGGCCATTTCTTTGCCACAGGTCATTTCCTGTTACGTGGTTGACTAATTCAGCTCTGGCCCACGCTCTCCCCTCATCATCATGGTGAACGGATGGAAGGGACGCTGGATCATTCTTTACATTTCATGGTACATGATGCCTGCTTTGCACAGGGTTTACAGTTTTGGTTTATGTGTTCATTTCTGCCACTGCCTATAAGCTCTCTGAGGGTAAAAATCATATCTGTACCCTATACTTTCACTGTCTGTCAGTTGAATGTGCATGACTGGTATTCAATGAACATTTGATGAATGAACTATTGTGCATGTGGCACAATTAAATGTCCCGTTTGATGTGACATATTACTAAATATGGTTTCCCAAGGGTAGGTAAAATAGAGTAAACCTCCCATTTAAACAAGATATTTGTGATCTTGGGGAATACTAGAAAATAAGAGTACGAGAAAAGCTATCTCTGTATTGAATTGTATTTTGGCAAAGCTATCACAGGGTATAAGGACTCCATGAGGTCTCCGCAAGGTCCATTTGTCAATACTACAAAGCCAGTGGTGTGGAGCAAAAAACCTTGGGACACTTAGGGGCTCAGTCTCCAAATGTTCAACAACAACAACAACAACAACAACAACAAAAGGGGGCCCATCTGCAAGGCTGTCAGAAGGTGTCATCTGTGAGGGAGCTTCCTGGAGTATCAAAGCTGGTCACGATGAGTACAGGATACTAGTCTAGAAGTCAGAAGATCAAAGCTTCAGGATTTAAAAACTTAAGCAAGCTGAACAAAGGCCCCTGGCCCTCAATTCCTCTTCTCTAGAATGACAGAGTTGGATTATATGATCTTCATACTAGCTCAAAAGAGAGAATATGAGAATAACAGTGGAAGGAATGAAGAGGAATTAAAAATGAGGGAAGGGAGGATGATAATTAATGTATTGCTTCAAAAGGAATATTTTGCATGCTGTAGTGATAGAATATGGCATAGTTACAAATATTATATTCTAAACTGTCATATGAGAAACAAAGAACTATTTGTCCTGCACCAAATATTGGAAAGAGATCCCTGGATATCTTCAAAGTTTCACCCATGGGCTGTCTTCCCTCTTCTCTTTCCATATCCCCACATGTCCTCAACATCTACCTCTGCCCTTGGCATGAAAATCAGCCCACAGCCGTGGGGTTCATCTCACAGAACATGTGCTGGAAATTATCAAGGATTGGTGTTCTGCTCCCACCACCCTAAAGATCCGTGGTGTCAGCCAAGTGTTTATGGGGCTAGGGAGGCAGACTCTGGATGGCTCATAGGAGAGTCATCTGAGTTGCACACTGAAAGCTCCATGGATACTGTATTTTCTTCAATAAGAGCCACTGAATAAGGAGACAGAAATGAACAGGAAGGAAAAGATGGTGGACAGAACCCAAGAAATGATAGCAGACCAGAAGGCAAAGAACGTGTGTAGAGTGTAGACCACAGGACGCCATTTCAACAGGAAACCGTGATTTCCCTCTAGTTCAACTCAGCATACGGCTCAAGCAAAATGATTTAGTGCTTAACATGATGAATGAGGTGGGTGGGAAGGAGTGAGGGAATGAATGAATTGATGAATGAGTGAGTTCACCAAAATATTCCACTTGCACAGTACTCTTCCATTCTCGATCTCATATTATTATTTGAGGATATCATTAGGAAATGACAAAAAAAATCACTCCCTTCTGTCTTCTCATATGCCAACCCCCCACTCCCTCTTTTCTCCTATGCATTCAGAACAGAGAGAATGGCAAACTATCAAGTACATTATAAATACCATTGAACAAAGGGGAAGTAGGCTGCGGTAATGAAACCCAACGCTGACCAGCCAGCCAGCCTCTCTCGCAGGTCACATTTTATATTTGTGGCTCCAACTGTCACTGCTCTAATGCCTATCATATATCTTACATGAGGTTTCAAACCATATCTACATTGACACCCACCTCTCTCCAGAGGGGGACTTCTGTGCTAGCGGTTGCTTTACAACAAATTCCATGTATCATCAAAATTGACAGGGTTCCCTGGATATTGATGTGTCTGGCTCATGTTGTTTCATTTCTGTTGGAAGAATAAAGCTGAAGTAACAAGAACCATCCTAGCTGCATATCCCACATGGTCCCATGCTAAGGGCTTCACTCGGGGGCTCCCTCTTGTCTGAGGAGATGGAATCTTGGTGGAAAAGAGACCATGATTAGTGTAAAACCACAGGACCACGGAAGTCCTAGTTTGAGTTCTTCCACCAATTTACTGTGTGACTGTGTACACCACATTTCATAGTCTCGATGCTAACTTAACAGTTTCAAAATGGGAAGGTCTTAATAGAAAAGGGGAATACATGGACGAAAATATTAACAGATGTTTCATAGAAAAGGAAACATTTATGACCAAGGAACAAATCAGAAGATGCTCACCTCAGTAGCAATCAAAGAAATGCAAGTGAAGAGCACCATGAAAAACCATTTTACCACCACTAGATTGGCACCACCACCAAAACATTACAATGCCAAGTGCTAGGAAGAATGTGCATGAATCTGATCCCTTCTACGTCACTGGAGAAATTTTCCTTTATAGAAAAACATTCCAGTCTTTTCTTATAAAGATGAACATTTCTATTTTCTACATCTAGTCACTCTTCATTGTATGGGTTTATCCTATAGGAAGATGATTACATTTAAAGTTAGTGAACAGATAATCATTTTCCTATAGTCATAGGGATTTAAGGAGAAAAAAAAAGAGTAGACTCATGAGTGAAGGAGTTAATATATGCATGTGCAGTTTTATATGTTTATTTTGGACTGTTTTTACAAATATTTTGCTTGATCATTTAAAGCGTGTCAGACAAACTTGACATTATTGCTAGTTTTTTTATTTAAAGGATCAGACTTAGTAATTAATCGTTTCACCTAGAGCAAAGTGTGGATCCAGAGCTGCTAGATGCCAACTCTTGGTATAAGAGAAAGAATGTTCAGAAAATCCTGCCTTTGGATTTTTGTAGTAAGTACTTGCTGGCATTAATAACCTTGGAAGAATTATTTTACTGCTCTGAGATTCTGTGTCTTCATCTTTTAAAAAATGAGGATAATTATGCATACATTCTGGAGTTTTTATAAAGATTAAATGACATAATTTGTCTACAGTGCAGAAAATATTACTATCTGTCTTCTTTACCTTCTGTAATACAAGCCTCTTTGCAATGGAGCATAGACAACAAATGCCATCTTGCTGGGGACACCACCTAGTATTACTGTGTGACTAAGTGCAGACACATCTTTAAATCTATGTTCCAGGTGACTAATTCTCTCCTGTCACTTATTCTTGAAGTCCTTCATCATTGACTCAAATCATAGCCCCTCTGGTTACCACCCCCTTTCATTTCACCTTGGTTGCCTTCCATGGTTTTCCTCCCTTCCCTTCCGACTCTGACTTGCCTCTACCTCCCATCTCCAAGGATGCTACTTCCCTGGATTATCCACTGTAGACTGCTTATCTTCTCACTCTCTGTGAACTTGTGTAGTAGAGACTTCTCACTTCCTTTTCACTGTTCAAACTCATAACCAAAAAATAGAAACAACTTGACGTTCTTGCCATTTAACCCCTCTATTTCTGTTGAGCCAAATCTATGCACACCCAACCACTTTTTCAGAAGATTCTGGCTCTAGACTCATGATGTTCTTCTACACTTCTGATCCCACTAACCGTTGGTTGGGGGGATTTAAATATCCCCACACGGTTAACCCACTGAATGTCCTCGATTAACATTTCCTTCACCTCTTCAACTCCATTTACCCTCATTTCCTCTTGGTTTCAGTGATCCACTCCCTTTAGCACAAGTTTGACCTTGTTAAAACTAAGATTATTTCATCTTTAAAGTGTTAAATTTTACCATTCCAAAGACTCCAACTTAGTATTTTTGCTCACTACCTTTCCTTCTAATACACTATCTCCTTAACTACAGAAAGATCCCTATTAGACCCTCTGTTTCCTTCCAGTTAATAAGTTTCTCCCTAACCTCCTTCCCTCATTTCCATCCCTATCTAGAAAATACTCCATAGTCTGTTACTTTACCCACTGGTGGACTTGGATCTGTTGCTCCTTACTATTCTGTAGAATCCTTCTTGTGAGGTATACCAGTTGTTCCAGTGGCAAAGTTAACTACTGCCTGCTGCTGCAGATGATCGCCCATCCTGAGAACTGGAACCATGATTAAGATCAGATCCCATTAGCAGAGTTTTCCTTAATCTGTGACCACCCAAACTCTCTCAATAGCTCTTTCAAACTTTCACTACTCTTTGCATATTTCCCCAAACTCTTACTATTGTCTCTAGTTTCTTATGGTGTCAGAAACTGAGGCCATAAGGAGAGAAAGCCCTAGTTATCCACCTTCACCACCAACTGACTTGTCTCCTGTTATACTCAAACTTTTCTCCTGACTTTGTGCAGGGAAGACTCTTGGCGGCGCTCAACCCCACTAAGAGATACCATCAACTCCACACTCCAAAAGGTCCTTGAGCTCTGTGTCATGATCTGTAAATTATAAATTATAATAAGATCCTGGGGAAAATAATTTTCCTTAAAGCAGCAGAGGTCCTTAAGCAGCAATTCCTGACAGGTTATCCAGTACAGGACATAACTGAAGATATCTCCTGGACAGAAGGCCAAACCAGTAAAGATGAAAGAACTAAAATAAATTTTCCATGGAGAATATGGTTACTTAAGTTTATAAAAACCCATAATCACTTTACTGCATATCTATATTAACCTTTGTTACTATCCAAGTAGAAAAATCTCCAATACCTCAATTATTGTATTTTTTCCTTCATTTTATATTCTATTTGTAACATTATGTTAACTACTCTAATACTTCCCATCCCTAAAGCATAAGAAAATGGGAGAACTTAAGAAAAAGAGGCATACACATACCTTTTTTCTGATCATATATCTGTTTAATTTTTTTCCTTTCTCAACCACCTCCACATCTAAAAAAAAAATCATCCTCAACTGCTTCTACTGCTTTTCTAGTGAGTAATTTCACGGTTTTCCAGCTACTTGCTGGCTTTAGACATAAGATGGGCTGAACCCTTCCTCAATCTGCTGGGACAGTGATGATCTGCTCAAGTCTTCACTGGTAATGAGAGACAAAAACAATTTGGCTGACAAAAAAGGCAGATTTTATGTGGACAGGAATTTCAATAGGAGGAATCCAGGGATTAAACCTTTTTGCTACACTTGGCATACCATTCATCATGGAAAGTTACTGCAATAAGTCTACCACTCACCATTCCCTGTGTCTGTAACTAAAAACCTAGAAGTTGACAAGAGTGAACCAGCAGGCTCTACAGAGTCAGGGAGTGGCCCTCAAAGTCTTTTCCTTCCTTTTTGAAGAAAATTACTTACTCCAGAAGTATTTTCATACCTTTTTGCCTTTAATTTGAATGTCGATCATTATGTAAGTATTTAAAAATTGCCATGCATTTCCAGGTGATTTATAAACATATTTACGAATGAGTAGCACCATTCTATTTGTAGTAAGTTTGAATATAACATAGCACAGAAAATAGAGATACTAAGCTAAGGTACATACTCTATATTGGAGTGGATAAAAATAAAACAAAACCAAACCAAAGCCAAGACCAAAATTCTCAATTTCCTGTGTTTTTAGTCACAAGAAATCCAAGAATAATAGGATTTTTACTATCATGTAAATAAACACATGCTGGAAATTAAATTAATTTTTTGAAATACAGCAGCTAATACCAGAAAAACTCGGAAGAGCTATGTCTTATATGTCTTTGCATCTCCTTTTGCTGTGCACAATGCCTGATTTGCAGGTGCTCCAAAAATGCTTTACAAATCAATACAAAAATTATTTAATATAATTTATTAGTTCATATTTGCTCCCAACCTCAAAGTTCCTGGAGGTCTTCTGATTATGTGACCAAATTCCTTGCATTCGTACATTACTTTTTACCTTCACAAACTTATGGAAAAAAATCCCTAAGATAGGATGTTATTCCCATTTGCCAGCTCAGGCAACTGATTCTAAGAATTGAATGATTTATATGAGGTGAATTTAGCTAGGAGCAAGGCTGGAACAACAATCTCTATTCAAGTTCCCAATCTAGTTCTCCTTCCATTTCAACATATTGTTATTTTTCATTCCATATAATACAATTTGTGCAAGGTCAGACGAATTAAGCTGTCTCTTGGAGGTCATCTGGATCAATATGGAAGAAAAATCATACCTCATCATGTCATGGTGCTTAAATTCTTTGCTCTTATTTATTTTTTCTTTGATCTCATTTCTAAGCTGGGTTTGAATTACTAGAAGTGGATTTCTGGAACAAGTTTTTAACCTTTCTGCTCTCTGTCATCTTCCCTAACAAAAGCATAATGGATTACCAAATTTTAAGGATTAACTGAGATACTATGGGAAATAAATGAGCATTTAGCCAGGTCCACAGCAAAGTGCCCAATAAATGTTTGCTGAAATGCAATAGTTAATGTTAATAAAAACAAAGAAACATGTTCTTAAAAATTGAGGTGAGAAAGTCTCCAGGAAGATTTTCCATGCTATACATGTGACTGATACGAAAGTCAAGGTTTATTGGGGTTTTTGCTTTTTTGTTTTCCTAATCCTTTCCTTTCTTCTAAGTTGACCTCCTTTTTACCCAGCCCTCCATACCCACACATAAACCATTTCTTGCCCTTCCCACTCTTGTATCCTTCTCTTAGAGCTTCTTTCTGTATGCTCACCTGCACTGGCAAATCCATGCCTACCTATAGGTGTCTCTTAATGCATAGTTACTGGTGCTTCTCTACCAGCTTCCTTCATTCTCTATGTCAGAGGACGCTGTTTCCATGGAGAAAACCAACTTGGAGGGTCATGTTGGTCCTCCTATGGTAGCCATGGTTGGTAAGTG
This sequence comes from Canis lupus familiaris, assembly GCF_011100685.1. Classification (NCBI taxonomy): domain Eukaryota; kingdom Metazoa; phylum Chordata; class Mammalia; order Carnivora; family Canidae; genus Canis; species Canis lupus. Next base: position 11,245,021 of record NC_049237.1, read on the forward strand.
CACATTCACATCCTTAAGGGTCCTATCTGCCACAGAGCGGTGTGTGATTTTCAATTTGATCCCGCCCTCGTGTTTCAATATGAATCCAGATATCCCCTTTTGTATACATGAAAAGGTCTATATGTATTAAATTCTCTAAAAGAAATCTATTGGCCAATGTTTTTGCTTGTATTTATGAGTATGCGTATTCTCTCCTTTTGTGGGATTTAGTTTGAGATATCTTGTGTTCTCTGTAAATAAGCATACAGACCATCCTAATCTCTTGTTGGAGTTCGTTGGTTCTTATTGCTTTTTTTTTTTTTTTTTTTTGCTTTTGCAAGAACCTCTTTTCTTCTTGCCCTAAAATGTTCCTGGGAGATAATACCAAGTTAAAGAATTACTGATTGAGGAAATGAGTTTTGGTCAATGAAGTATTGGCTTGGGATCTGTTTCTAGCCTAATAAGAACAGGACATATCATAGGATGCATATAGCAACATAATTGAAGAATTCATATTACAATGCAAAGGGTCTTAGGTTGCATTAATAAAAGAAACAACAAATTCTATCCCTATTATGTTCCTATTGTGTACTATGTTTTCAATTTGGGGGGAATAATAGCAGTTGTAAGCTAAACTGTTTCCACCAGAAAGTAGAGAAACAAATCAGGAGGCCACACTGTATCAGGAAATGTTGAAGGTATACAATAAAAGGAGCACATGAAAAGAGATAACATGTCTAAGAAGTGATATATTTATTTGGTATGGCTCCAGATACAACCTTGGTAATGGTTGGATGTCACCAGGAGACAGATGACAACTGAAAATAAGAAAGATCCCTGATGACGGGTGTGCTCCCGTAATGGGATGGGCTGCACTACAAAACAGGGAGCTTCCCGACACTGGAACTGTCCACAGAAAGGCTAAATGCCTGTCTGTTACATGAGCTGAAAACAGAGTCCCTCTGTGAGCTGGGCTTGGTGACCTCCAAGTTCCCTTCCAGCCGTCAGAGGCTATGATTAAAATGGAAATGTGAACACATCACATATCCTAGCTTGGAATGACTACTCTGACAGTCAGAGGTTAGACAATGATGTGAAGGACAAAGACAGATTTTGAAGGGAGAGAAAAAAGAAAGAGAGAGAGAAGAAAAGAACGAAATAAAAAAAAAAATTCTCCAGTGCATTGTGTGTGGCTGCCCCAGTGAGTGCCTGCAAACCAGCAAAGCATGAAAAAAATCAAAGAGGATAAAGAGATTTGGGAAAAACTAAATTATTTCTCCACATTCCTCTTCACCACAGAGGATGATGAGCAAACGGCCTGCCCTGGGGTTATTCTTCCCCGACAGTGAAGGTGAGCCTCTGTCAAGGAGTGATGTGTTAAATGAAAGGGTAAAGGGACAAGAGAACTAAAAATGCCAGACATCACAGAGAAAGGATGCAGGTTCTGAAGAATGAGAGAGCGGTACTTTGGGCTTCCGACTAAAATGTGTTTTATCTTTGAAAATAGGCACTTTGAACATGGAGTCCTGCAGGGGTCCCTGTTTATTACTGGGTTTGAGTAATAGGACTGATGCTGGTCCTCTAGGACCAGTTGCCAGGAGCACCTCCTAAAGGATGGAGGAAGATGAGCTTCTGGAAGCTGCCGTGACACAAGAGCACGTTTTTCCCATTACATGAAGCAGAAGGTAGAAAGTGGTTTGCTTGGATGGGGCTCTTCTCATGGATGTTTCTAGCTCCAGCTTCCAGAGCATCAGGACCTTCAGGAAGATGACAGTAGGTCCCAATAAGAGAAAAACAGACCTTAAATACTGCATTTTTATGTCATTATCTCACTAGGGTAATGTGCCAACACCTACACTAGGTGTTCAAAATCAAGACTGCTACAAAGGATAGCTGAACTCCTTGTACTCTCAAGGACACCTCCTCCTGAGGCTCAGCCCCGCCTCTAAAGTCTAAACAGATGTTTTCAATTCACTTTTTCAATAAAACCTCACAAGCATCAAAAATTAAGATACATAGATGAATGGATAAAGATGTGTGTGTGTGTCTACGTATGTGCGTGTGTTTGTGTTTACATAGTGGAAAACTCAGCCATAAAAATAAAATCTTGCCATTTGTATCAACAATCAACATGGACGGATCTAGAGTGTATTATGCTAAGTGAAATAAAGTCAGTCAGAAAGAGACAAATGCCATGTAATTTCACTCATATATGGAATTTAGGAAAAAAAAAACATGAACAAAGAAAAAAGAGACAAACAAACAAACCAGACTTTTAAATACAGTGAACAAACTGGCAGTTACCAGAGGTGGGGAGAGTGGAGGAATGAGTGAAATAGGTGAAGAGGCTTAAGAGTACCCTCATTATGATGAGCACTGCATCATGTGTAGAGTTATTGAATCACCATTTTGTACACCTGAAACTAATAGAATACTGTATGTTAATTATACTTCAATACTAAATAAGTAAGTAAATAAAGAAGTAAGATAGACCAGGAGAGTTGAAAACTCATGCAAGTTTTTGTTTAGGACAAAAACAAAAAACAAAAACAAAACAAAAACAAAACAAACAAAAAGCATGTCAAGCAACTCCAAAATAAAGAAATAAAGGCAAGATCCAAAGGTCTAAGTTTGGCCTAGGAAAGTGAGGCTCAAATAAGTGTACATATTAATCCAATGTCACTCAGCTAGAAATGCACAGAGCTGAGGTGTTAAAACTGTACTGTTTGATTCTAGAACAAGCACTTGTCTTTCTAAACCATGAGTGTATTTTGGCAACTATGGAGAAGCTCCCATTGTTATTTTTTTTTTAAGATTTATTTTTTTTTAAGACGTATCCACTGCTGGGATACGTCTCCATCCTTACCCTGGGCTCATAGATGGCAATGACAAATATAAATCAAACAAAAAGGAAAAAAATTCTGAGATTGTAACAGGGCTCTTACCTTGACTTTACCTTGAGTTACATATATATATATATATATATATATATATATATATATATATTTTCAACAAATCAGTCCAGACAAATATATAGGTTCAAAAAAAAAAAAAAGCTACAGGAAGGTATTAATAACAGATCATATAAACACAAACTTCAAGTCATGAAAAAACAAACTTAATGCATATTAAGCAAGAAACTTAATGCATATTACTAAGTGAAAGAAACCAATTTGAAAAGGTTGGGACGCCTGGGTGGCTCTGAGGTTGGGCATCTGCTTTGGCTCAGGGTGTGATCCTGGAGTTCCGGGATCAAGTCCCACATCAGGCTCCCTGCATGGGGCCCGCTTCTCCCTCTGCCTGTGTCTCTGCCTCTCTCTCTGTGTCTCTCATGAATAAATAAATAAATAATCTTTAAAAAAAAAAGAAAAGGCTATATACTGTATGATTCCAACTATATGACACATTCTAGAAAAGGCAAAACTATGGAGACAGTAAAAAGATCCATGGTTGGGGTACCTGGGTGGCTCAAGTCACTTAAGCCTCTGACTCTCGGTTTTGGCTCAGATTGTGTTCTCAGGGTTGTGAGATCAAGCCCCACACCCGGCTCCGTGCTCAGCAGGAAGTCGGCTTGGGGTTCTCTCTCCCTTTCCCTCTGCCCCTCCCCACCACACACTCACACACACTCTCTCTCAAATAAATAACTAAATCTTAAAAGGAAAAGAAGAAAAGGAAAAAAGAAAGAAAGAAAAGAAGAAAAGAAAAGAAAAGAGAAAAGGAAAGAAAGAAAAGGAAAAAGAAAAGAAAAGAAAGAAAAGAAAAGAAAAAAGAAAATAAAAAAAAGAAAAGAAAAGAAAAGAAAAGAAAAGAAAAGAAAAGAAAAGAAAAGAAAGAAAAATCTGTGGTATCCAAGGATTGAGGAGTGTGGGTAAAGATACAGATAGGCAGACAGAGGATTTTTAAGGCAGCAAAAATACTGTCTGTATGATACTACAACAGTGAAATGTGTGCCAGTATACATGCCCCAAACCCACAGAATGTACATCACCAAGACTGAACAAACCCTCATGTAGATTATAGACTTTGGGTGATTGCAATATGCTGCTGTTGGTTCAACTATTGTAAGATGTTATCTGGAGGAGGATGTTGATAATGGACGAAGCTGTGCACGTGAAGAGGCAGGGGACTTATGGAAGATCTCTGTATCCTCCTCTCAATTTTGCTGTGAATCTAAAACTTCTCCTAAAAATATGAAGTTTTTAAAATTGGGGAAAAAAGACACACCTCTCCCTGAGTTGTATGGATGAAATGTTTAGGGAAAATTTACCATATTATCCAGGTCAGTGTACTTGGCTTTGCTTCAGTTACTCTCATTGGCTTGAACATCTTGGTTGCAATAATAATATAGAAACTTGATAGTCATCCACCCTCTTCTTTCAACCAGCTGTAGGTTCTTGATAAATCACGTAACTTTTGGGAGCTTAATTTTCCTCCTATGATAATGATGGAGCAGGGTTACATTATGTCTTAGGCACCTTTTGGTCTTAGAAGTAAGTGATACTATTTGTCTCTTTGTTTTGTTTCTTAAATTCCACCAGAGTGAAATCATGTTATTTGTCTGTCTCTGACTTATTTCACTTTGTGTAAAACACCCCCATGAGAACAAACTATGATCCATCCATGAGAACATATTGGTGGTTACCAGAGGGGAGGTGTGTGGGGAGATGGGTCAAATAGGTGAAAGGCATTAAGGGTGCACTTACTAGGTGAAAGGTACACTTGTGATGAACACTGAGTAATGTATAGAATCGTGGAATCACTATACTGTACACCAGAAATTAATACGATACTGTCCAGGCGCCTGGGTGGTACAGTCGGTTAGGCATCTGACTCTTGGTTTCAGCTCATGATCTCGGGATTATGGGATCAAGCCCTGCATCAGGCTTGGTGCTCAGGGAGGAGTCTGCTTAAGATTTTCTCTTCCTCTGCCCCCCCCTAAGCTCCTTCCTCTCTAAAATATATAAATCTTAAAAAAAATAACATAACACTGTACTTTAATTCTACCAGAATTTTAAAAATAAATTTAAAAATTTAAATTTAAAAAATATGGGGAAAAAAGTAAATGATTCTAGATGTTGGTTGAAACCAGCTCATGAAGATTCTGAATGCCAAGTTAAGGTATCTGGACTTAATCTTGCATATCATGGAGGAAGCACTGATGGGTTTTAAGCTGGGGCTAATATAATAGTGGTAGTATTTTTGGAAGATTAATCTCATAACAGGATGCAGGATGAATTGTACTAAGAAAAGCTTAGTGGTTTGAAGTTCAGATAAGAGGTTAATGCAGTAAACCCAGGCCTGAGCAGATAAGGAGATGAACTAGAGCCCTGTCCTGGAGTCTGTCTGTAAGACTGTATTATTAGCTGGGCAGGGTCAAACCCCTGTTCTACTTGACAGCCCTTCAAATGTCAGGGAACAATATGCTTCTGCTTGGTCCCTGCTTGTCCAGGTTAAACTTCTTCAGTGCGTCAGCTGATCCTCAAATGCGCATTACTTAATGGGTAGAAGTATTTCAAAGTCAAGCAGACATCTTATGGCTTTTTGGTTGTGTTATATAACCTTTCTAATTCACACTTTGTTTCCTATACAATGTGAAAATAATAATACCTAACCCCCGGGGTTTTTGAAAAGATTAAATAAAATGTTTTTAGTTCATGATTTGGAGCTTCATTAATTTTTAATAAAAGTATTGAATTATTACCTTCATTCCATCCTATTTGTCTCCTCTGGAAATATTCCAGGTTGTGAGTGCTTTTCTCAGTTTGTGATTCAGAATTAACAGTGGTAATCATAATGGTTAACTAACGTTGTGCCAGTCTCCATTTTGAGCACTTGGGCTATGCTATTAAGCCTCATTAAAACTCTGTAAGCCATGGATTATTGTCCACTCCATTCTGCCCTTGGAGAAACTAAGGCACGAGTAGATTGAGTAACTTTCCCAAAGTCACACCACTAGAAGACAGTCCGAGAGCCAGGATTTAACAGGCAATCGATCTAGTTCCAGAGTCTCTACCCCTAGCCACCCTACAGGGTTCCCTCCCGGGCAGTGGTCCCTCAGAGAGGGGTATTGTTACTGCTTCCTATTCAGGTCAATTCCTAAGATTGTACTCATGGCTTTACAGCATCTGAATCACACCACATATATATGGACCTTGTCATCAAATTCAATGACTCTTTCATCCAAACTGCTCTAAACTTCCTATTTGGTTTATTTTTATTTAATTTTTTTAAAGATTTTATTTATTTATTCATGAGAGACACAGAGAGAGGCAGAGACATAGGCAGGGGGAGAACAGGCTCCTTGAGGAGAGCCCAATAGGGGACTCGATCCTGGGACCCTGGGAATATTTTTAGAATACTTGTGCATAATATTGTACTCGTTATCTCAAATATCAGGTTTTAGCTCATTATTTAAACCTACTGATGTTGCTTAGATTTCTGATTCCAAATTATAAGACTATTACATTTTTGTTCTGAGTTTTTTTTTTCTAGGTTTTTTCTAAACCATTAATAACTGCATTGCAGCATGTGAGAACCAAGTATAGAACAAAACACAACTAATGACCTGGTTCCTGGACAAACACTGATATGCAATCAACATTCTCTGATATAGCTGTATAACTGGCTATGAACTCATTTAAATAAATATTACATTTCACAATACTTAGTTTTCACCGCAAGTATAGTGGTTTCTCCTGTGAAACTTTCCAAAATGCCAATTTAAAACATACTGAAATGTGAGTTTTATTTCTGCCACTGTACCAGTTGTACGACCTTTCCTTAATTCATTGAATTTAAGTGAAGCTCTGTCTCCTCCCTTGGAAAATGTAGACAGTAAGTCCTCCCATACTTATTTTGATTTTTTTAGAGGCATATTGAAGAACATCTAACGGTATTTACTTGATATTTCAATCTCATAATTGTATTTTAAAGAGGAAAATGCAGTGACATTTACATAGAATGCTACCATGTAAAAAAAGTCTTTTCGTGTACTTTTTTTCCCATTTAGTCTTCATCACAACCCATTAGTTGGGGAAAAGAAATATTATCTTTACAGATAAAGAAACATTGAAAAGAGGTTAATTTCCCAAATCTACATAACTTGAAAAGGGCACAACTAGAACTTGAGCCCAAGTCTGTTTAACTCAAGCACATATTATTGTTATTAAAACCAGTGAAGCCCTGAATGAAATTACAAGTTCAATAGGCTCCACACCTATGTAAGCTTAGAAAAGGAGAGAGAAAATAGTCCTTCTAAAAGGAAACAGGACTCCTACTCATGAAGGGAAGAGTCATGGGATTTGCATTGTCTTTTAAGAGGCACTATGTGGTAGTTTCCCTTCTCTTGCCTCCCCATCCCCCCCCTCCGTGGGGACTAGGAGGTGGATGCCTACAATGGCCCGTAGCCAAGTGCAGCTCAAACTAGAGCATAACTTGAGAATGCTGTGAAAGGAAACCAGGGAGGCAGTTTCCCTCAACTAAAATCATTGTCTCTTGTTCTCAGAACTGGAATTATTTACTCATTAAACAGCTCCACAAGGTTATTCTGAAGAGGAAGCAATGCTCCAAGCAATGGATTATTTCAGAGGAGTGCACAGATATCATTCAGATCCTGACAAGAGGCAGAAGCAAAGGCCAGGTCACACAACTCTATTCTGCTCAGCTGGCCACTTCCCAACTTCATAAATGCCCTCCACTCCCTTCTCACAAACAATGAAGAGCAGTGGTCCAGTGACATTCCTAGCCCTGCCATGAAAATGCCAATGCTTCTGTGCTCACCATCATGAAGCCATTGGGCTTGATTTCTCTTTATTTCTGGGACAAACACCCAATTAGAGAACAACCCCAGGAGAGCCTCCCCTATGACACTGCATGCCAAAATGTCATCACTGAGCACATGTGTGGTGATGAAAGAAAATTTGCACTCTGTTTCCCTCTTGTAAGTGATAGGCAATGGTCATGTCTGAGGTCAAAGTGTGATTCCAAGACCAGATTCTCTATTTTTCAACCTCATCTCGTATATTTATGTCAATCAAAAGAAAATTCTTCATGCTTCTTCATTTGGATAAGTGCACAAGGCTCATTTTCTCATCAACTTACTTGAAAACCTAATTATCCTGAACCAGATGTTGTGTTTTACACCAATGGATGTGGCAAGTGGTTGGTTTTTGACAATGACACAAATGTCAATTCAGACTGCTTAGATTCTACCCTGGGAGCTGGAGTCCAGTGCAATCACAGTCATTACCTCATCTCTTATTTTTAGTTTATTAAGTAAAAAAGGTGACCATCAGTGAATGTATTATATAATATAGTGAATCTACATGCAAGATAGATACCAGAAAAGTCATTCATATCCAAAAGATATCATTGAGAAAGAACACAGCTTTACTAAATTCTGAAATTAATTCTTGTGCTCAGTTTGGCTTCTTGTTCATTCTGAAGAATTAAAGTGAGAAAAAAAGGAATTTTTCTAAGAGCCTAAATTCTCCATATTTCTAAAGTTATTCTAACTGTCCTGAACCTATATGTTTGAGTCGATGAGGATAACACCTTCACTTATGTGGCCATTGAAAACTATGATCATTCTTTCTACAGATCACTGAGTAAATCAGAAAAACAATATCAAATTCTACCTATTTTCATTCCAGTCAAAACCTCTGTCTTTGGGCCAAGAGACAATAAGGAAAGCTGAAGTATATTAGTATTCAGAATGTTATGAAGTGCAATGTACTCCTAGTTTAAATCACTGAGCTTATAAGAAACTCTATTCATGTTGACTGGCTTAATAGAAATGGTTTGATCTTGGGGCTCGAAGGCATGTGTGACCTTGATCTGTTTGAAATAGAGCAGATTATAGAAGAGCAGTGACACAAAGTCTCCAGCTATATTCAGACACCTCAATTTAGAGCCTTTTTAACTTATAAAAAAAGTAGAGACATAAAGCTGTAATATAGAAGAAAATGCCAAATGCACTATAGAACCCATATAAGCATGTTGCAGATATTTGAAAACTAGAATTGATTTTCTTTCTGATTATGAGGTGGCAAAAAGATTGGAAAAAATTTATAAAAAGGAGAGAGGCAAAACAAAAAATGCAATTGTACTTAAGAGTTCTGTGTTACTTCAGTTCTATGTTTCAATGTATACACAAAACTCAGAAACACAGACACACACAAAGAAGGTCTGAAATGATTTAGCTATGACTGATTTATTATCTGTGATGAGGGATATCTGGTTCGGCAGAAATCTTCCGTTTCCCTGGCTCTTTATCTTTCCAAAGAAATTTTAGAACTTGCTTATAAAGTTCCATGAAATATAACAGATTTTAATTAGCATTTCAATGAATCTAAAGTACAACTAAAAAAGAATTGGTATCTTTAAAATACTGTCTCCTTAACCTGGAATATAAATTGAATCTCCATTTATGTAGATCATTAATGCCTCTTACAGTTCCATGACTTTTCCTTTGTATCTTGCAATTTTTTAATACTTATTTTTAGATTCTGGATAATCTCTGATACTACAGTAAATAATGTCCTCTTTGTAATTATACTTTTTGGTTATTTGTTGCTGGGGCATAGAAAGGCAACTCCCTTTTTGCATATTAGCCTTTTGCTCAGCCACCATACTATAAATGATTTTATTATTTCTAACAATTTACCTGAGATTGTATTTTCTGTGTAAAAAAAGTTACATTATTTGTAAATAACAACAGCTTTATTTACTACTCTACAAGCTTCATTCTTCTTCTTCTTTTTTTTTTTAAACCTCAACCTTCTAATTTCTGTTTTCTTGTTCAAAATGTTAGACAGGAACTCTGTACATTATCAAACGTATGTGTAGTGAACATTCTGGTTTCATTCCTGATATTAACAAAAAACATTTCTAGTGTTACACATGTAATTTCTGAAACAGAATGGCTCCAGATCTCTGGATCATTGAGTTCTCTCTGTAAGACTGTAAGCTCTTCAAAGAGAAGTGCTATTTCTTATGAGTTCTTATTTCCACATTGCATAGCATGGGGGAAAGAAGTTGACAGAATCAGGCATGACCACTAAGCCAGTAATGTCCAGTAGCAATGATGAGGTCTCCAATCTGGGAACATGGGGAACCAATGTCAGTCATGCCTCCATTGTTGACAGGACAATAGCTGTACAGTTATTCTCATTAATGGATCCAGGAAAACAATACAAGACCAAAATATGTAACCTTACTTTGAAGTTAAAATAATTTTTTTCAAACCTTAGGTCTGGTCATATTTATTCCTTTAAGAAGTGAACTTAAAAATAACTAAGGTAAAAATTAAGATAAGGAATGAAAGAATGCTTGCTCAGTATCGATTAAGCATCTTTTTCATTTTTGGTAATCGTACGGAGTGCTGGGGATATGACGAATCATAAGCAAGTCTGTTATGAGGAATTTGCTGTTCACTTAGGGCAAGTTTCTCAAGCTTGACTGTATATTAAAATTAATTGGAGAACTTTTAGAATGTTTTGAAGCTCAGGCTGTACCCCACACCAATGAAATCAGAAGCTCTGACTGTGAGAGTATGAGATCTAGGGAGTATTTTTTGGAGCTCCCCAGTGATCCCAAAGTTCAGGCAAGGTTAAAAACCACTAAGTTAGAGTCAGAAGACATTTTCCAGCTCTAGACTATACAACTTAAGTGCCAATAGGATGATAGAGATGAAAAATGAAAACTTGAGCCTTGAGAAAATGGTAGAAATTGATTGTGTCATAATTAAGAAATCATTACCTAACTCATGATCACAAAAAGGTATTCCCTTTGATTTATGTGTTTATCTTTATGCTAGTACCACACTGTCTTGATCACTCTAGCTTTTTAATAAATTTTAAAGTTGGAAAGAGTGAGTCCTTCAGCTATATTTTTTTCTTTTTAAAAAAATATTTATTTATTCATGAGAGACAGAGACAGAGAGACAGAGAGAGACAGAGACAGAGGGAGAAGCAGGCTCCATGCAGGGATCCTGACATGGGACTTGATCTCAGGTCTCCAGGATCAGGCCCCGGGCTGAAGGCAGCACTAAACCACTGAGCCACCCGAGCTGCCCTATTTTGCTTTTTTCAATATTGTTTTGGCTATCCTGAGCCCCTTGAATTTCCATTTGAGTTTAGAATTATCTCGTCAATGCCTGCAAAAAGATAGTCTGGAATTCTGACAGAGATTATGTTGAAGCTCCATCTTAACAATATTAAATCTTCCAATCCATGAACATGAGCCACCTTCTCATTTATTTAGGTCTTATAACATTTATTTCAACTATGGTTTGTAGTTTCCACAGTACAAATTCTGCACTTTTGTTAAATTTATTTGTGATGTTATTGTGGATGGATTATTTTCTCAATTTCATTTTAGATTTTTCATTTTTGGTGTAGAGAAATACAATTATTTTGTGTGTGCTGACTTTGTATCCTGCAACCTTGATGAACTCATTTACAGATCTAATAGTTTTTCAGTGGATTTCTTAGAACTTTGAATATAAAGATTATGTCATCTCTAAATACAGATAGTTATTATCCTCCTCTTCCTCCTCCTCCTTCTTCTTCCTCAGATTTTTTTTTTTTTAACAGCTACATACCTTTTCTCTTTAGCCAATTGTCTTGGCCAGAACTTCCAGTACATGCTGAACAGAAGTAGACATCCTTGTCTTTTCCCTGATCTTAGGGTGAGACATTTACTGTTAAATGTAAAGGTACCTGTTTTCTTCATGGACTTCCTTTATCAAGTTGAGGGTATTCCCTTGTACTCCTACTTTGTTGTGGTGGGTTTTTTTTTTTAATCATGAAGAGATGTTGGACTCCATCAAATGCTTTTTCTGTGTTTATTGAGAAGATCATGTGGGGTTTTTTTGTGTGTTTTATTGTTTTGAAATTGTTTATTGCATTAGCTGATTTTTCGGATGTTAAACCAATCTTGCAATCCCGAGGCAAATCTCACCTGATCACGATGTGTGGTCATTTTTATGTATTGTTGGATTAAGTTGCTAGTATTTTGTGGAAAATTTGTATGTTTATAAGAGGTATCAGCCTATGATTTTCTTGTGACATCTTTGTCTGATTTTGGTGTCCAAACAACACTGTTCTCATAGAAAAGGCTGGGCACTGTTCTTTCCATTTCTGTTTTTTCACTGCTGGTAAAGAATTGGTTTTAATTCTTCTTTTAAACATTTGTTAGAATTCATCAGTGAGGTTATCTGGGTCTGGGATTTTTTTGCTGTGAGGTTTTTAAATTACTGAGTCAACCTCTTTACTTGTTATATATCTATTCAAAATTTCTATTTCTTTATACACCATTAGTTTGTGTGTTTCTAGAATTTTGTTTTTTCTAACTTGTTAACATAAACTGTTCATAGTATTTTTTTAGTTTTTTTAATTTATGTAATTATTATTATAAAATTTAAAGCAGCTTATTAATTTTATGGTTACTATTATTATTTAACCAAATGTAATCTACACACATCACCAATATATGAAGTTGACAAAGAAGGAGCTCTTCTTTGTCAGTGGCATGGTCCCCTTGTCCTCTGTAGGGGCTCCTGAGACAACCCTAAAAAAGTGCTATTGCTCTATAGACACAATTTGAAAGTCTTCTATGCAGGGTTAAGCATCATAAGTTTGTTTCTTTGTTTGTCTGCTTCTGATCAACCAACTGAATTTTAGGTGTGCCCAGGATATTCTTGTTTTGGGATCTGGATGTCTGGACTTGAAATGTACTTTTTTTGGTCATTTTTCTTGAACCGAAAATTGAAACAAAACATTTAAGTGGTTAAGAAAGAAAACAAGGCAGTCTTCAAAGGATCAGGTCAGGTGGGCACAGGTGGCTCAACTGATTAGGCATCTGACTCTTGATTTTGGCTCAGATCATGATCTCAGAGTTATGAGATCAAGCCCTGTGTTGGGCTTTTGGGTGCCACACTCAGGGCAGATTCTGCTTGAGATTCTCTCTCTCCCTTTCCCTCTGCCCCTCACCCGTTCATGTTTCTCTCTCTCAATAAATTAAATAAATAAATAAATAAATAAATAAATAAATAAATAAATAAAATCTTTAAAAAGAAAAGGATTAGGTCAAGGAGGCAAGTCTGGACAGTATACATCAGGTCTGCAAAGTTGAGGAAGGAAAAATAGGAATGTGCAGGAGTGCATAATATTATAGAAGAAACAGGAAATAATTTTGAAAAAAATTCTTGGATTTCATATCTTAGTACAAGGTGCTTTGCATGATCTACAATCAACAGTCACCATTTGTAATCATCTGTCTCTCTGGGATGTACCCCACTTGGCCTCCTCACTGACAGTACCCAAAGGCATCCTCATAGTTCCAGGAGATTCTTGCCATTTCTGTTTGCTGTCTTAAGCTGCTCCTGCTGCTTTGATGCTTGGAGCTTGCCACTTTAGGAATCAAAATCTTTATCACTTAACTGCTATACTTAGTGCATTATCTCTCTTTGGGTTTCAGCTGTTCCTGCTGTGCATTTGCTGGAACAAAAATCCCTTTCTGTCTTTGTGCCCAAAGTAGTTCAACTGAATTGAAAGCTACAGTATTGTCACTTTCCAACATACTTAAATTCTCTTATCAGAAAAGACACATATAAATTTTTTTTTCTATTCGTCATTTATACTCACTTCCAAAAAGGTTCTGAAGACGTTTAGAAACATTAGCCATGCACATATCTAAATCATTGAAACCAGGAATGAATGGAAATGTCCCAGTAATGTAAATAAAGACATGATTTTACCAGAAAACAGGATAAGATAATTTCTGTGACTGAACACCCTATTAAATCTCAAGACTCCTACAGATAACACAAAGTGGAAATATGGGAGAAAGACCTTTTTGGTCATTATTTTCTACTGTGTGAGAAATAATAATTTTAATTGCAGAATTAATACATCGGCCCCCAAAAATCTCCTAGAGAAGTGTTTCTCAAATTTGAGTGTGCAAACAAATCAGCTTAGAATCTTATTAAAATGCAGATTATGATTCAGAAGTTCTGGAGTCTGAGCATCTGCATTTGCAACCAGGACCCAGATGAAGTTGAACCACAATAAGATCCTTTTGATCTTACTGGTGGCACACCCATATAACAATTCAGCAAAGGACAAAAGAAAAAAAAAATTGTTTTTCCTTTTAAATTCCAAAAGGAGGGACACCTGGGTGGCTCATGGGATCCAGGATAGAGTCCCTCAATGGGCTCCCTGCAGGAAGCTTACTTCTCCTTCTGCCTGTGTCTCTGCCTCTCTATCTGTGTCTCTCATGAATAAATAAATAAATCTTTTAAAAAAATACCAAAAGGAAATTATAGCCCTAAAGTTAAAGATGATAAAAAGAAAGTAACTAGCAAATAATCTGGAATTTTACTTACTGAATTAATAATGCCCCTTCTCATTCAAAATGCATTTTCAGACTCTTAACATATACATTTAACATAGACTTACAAAAGTGGATAGTCAATAGGACTGCTACATATTAAATCATAACAGGTCCCTCAACTGGATTGCAGCTCCACTTATCAGCCAGAGTAGTAGACAAAGAGGAAAAGGTGCAGTGGTTTGAAAGTCTAAACCAATCACAAGTATCTTCTAGATTGATAAAATAAAGCTCTCAGTAGGCCATAGTTTTGCCACTGTATGATGGAAGCCACTATTTGTTAAATTAAAGGATAAATAAATTAATACAAAATATAAACCATATAGTTCAGAAAAATCTATAGACCTGATAGCCTAAGCTGTATCTTTTTTTTTTTTAAGATTTTATTTATTTATTCGTGAGAGACATAGAGAGTGGCAGAGACATAGAGGGAGAAGCAAGCTTCTTGTAGGGAGCCCGATGTTGGACTCGATTCCCAGACCCAAGATCACGCCCTGAGCAGATGCAGATGCTCAACCATTGAGCTACCCGGGTGTCCTGACTAGGCTTTATCCTTTAAATTTATGGTATATGAACATAAATAACTCATAGGAAATTAAAATTTGCCTAGATTATCACTGCCATCAATGCCTATTCTTTATCAAAACTTTTCTTTATTTCTTTGTTCTAATAGTTTCTCATAGATAACATGTACTGAACTTTCTATTTTATTTTTTTAATTTTATTTTTTTTAATAATTTTTTTTTTAAGATTTTGTTTATTTATTCACAAGAGACACAGAGACACAGGCAGAGGGAGAAGCAGGTTCCATGCAGGGAGCCCAATGCAGGACTCAATCCCAGGTCTCCAGGATCAGGCCCTGGCCTGAAGGCGCCACTAAACCACTGAGCCACCCGGGCTGCCCATGAGCTTTCTTTTTAAAATACAATCTGACAATCCATCATTTAATGGAACACTCAGCCCATTTATATTTCTTGTAATGACTAACAGACTTCGTATTAATCCTTCCATTTTACAGGGTTATTATTTATTTTCCTTTGTGGTTTCTTCTTTATCCTCCTTTATTTTTGCTGACTTAATGAATATTTTATTCATCCTATTTTTGTCTTTGTTAATTTGGAGGTTCATTACCTCTCCTTAATTAGTAACCTTCTTTTTTCCTCAATAAACAGAAAAGTATTTTTCCACCTTTTGAAAATAGAATACCAAACATTCCACTCTTCCCCCAACTGACTCTGTTTTTCAGTTCCACAATTGTTTACATTCTCCTTGGATATCTTTCTTCTGTCTTATGAGTCCTAATTTCCTTGCTCAATTAACCCACAGGTTATCATCTTCCATCCCCCTGGAAGCTCTGGTCTGGAAAGGATAAGTCTTAGAGTGGCAAGAAGGAAGAAGGAAATAAAGGTGTTAGAAAAAGCAGGAGTGCTCAAGAGTGGGACTCCCTCTTCTTCCTGACACCCGAACTTCCTGAAGGAGGGTAACCTCATGAAGGTGGAGGTGAAGAGATGGTTACTATATATCTTTATCTCTTCCAGCTTCTTTGGGTTGGAAGTGAAAACTCAGGTAGGCTGAGATTGAACATATAATCTCCTTCTCAAATGAATAGTTGTGTCTACAAAAATTAAGAGACAAGATACAGATTTTTCTTTGCTCTATTCAGAAAAAACATGCTGTTGGAGACAAAGTGAGAGTTCCCCAGTTTTAAATGTGGTCCAAAATTAAGAAGTTTGGAACCTCCATACTGTTTTTCAAGTGGCTACAGCAATTTACACTCCCACCAACAGTGCACAAGGATTCTCTTTCCTCCACATCCTCACCAGCACGTGCTGTCTCTTGTCTTTTTGCTAACAGCCAATTCTAAAAGATACGATCTCACTATGGTTTTGATTTCCATTAGATAAAGCTGAAAAAATTAAGAAGTTTGGCTTAATTAATAAATTTACTAAATATAGTAAATTATTAAATTTAAATTAGTAAATCTGAAGCTGCTTCCACAGGACAAATTGGTAGGGGAAAAAGTAAAATGATTAAAAGTTCGATACTTCAATCTGTTGATCCTGGGAAAGGGTATGATACAGTGATATAGTAAGAAACATAGTTCTGATCTTTGTTCCCCTTTCCTGGCACAAGAACTTCTAAAAACTTTGGAATTTTCTTTTTTTCTTTCTTTCTTTCTTTCTTTCTTTCTTTCTTTCTTTCTTTCTTTCTTTCTTTCTTTTTTTTTTTTGCAAATTGTTTCTGTTAATTTATTTTGTTCCTTTGAATGTACCATGTTTTTCTTATTTCTTTTTTTTTAATAAATTTATTTTTTATTGGTGTTCAATTTGTCAACTTACAGAATAATACCCAGTGCCCATCCTGTCAAGTGCCCACCTCAGTGCCCACTACCCAGTCACCCCCACCTCCACCCACCTCCCCTTCCACCACCCCTAGTTTGTTTCCCAGAGTTAGGAGTCTTTCATGTTCTGTCTCCCTTTCTGATACTTCCCACTTATTTTTTTCTCCTTTCCCCTTTGAAACTTTGGAATTTTCTAAGTGATAGAGGTGATAGGAGCATCTTTTGTTTTAATGAGGAACTCTTGGTGGGTCCTGAGATAGCTTCAGGCTTGGGGACTACTACCCAGAAAGAACAAACGTCAATTAGAAGTGGGGGCTCTCAGCACCACCTCCCAACATCCAGGGAGAACAGAGGGACTAGGGATTGAATTAATATTCGATCATGCCTCTGAGGACACCTCTACTAAAAAAATAAATTCTAAACAATGGAGTTTGGAAGCTTCTGGGTTGCTAAATGCATCCACATCCTGGGTGGGTGGCATACTTCGCTCTTCAGGAATAGAAGTTCCTGCACTTGGGATCCTTGGGACCTCACCCTATGTACCTCTTCATATGCCTGTTTGTTCGTATCCTTTTTAATATATTTAATAATAAACCAGTAATAGTTCAGTGCTTCTCTAAGTTCTGTGAATCGCTATAGCAAATTACTGAACCCTAGGAGGGGGTCATAGAAACCCTGATTTATCGCCAGGTGGTCAGAAGTCCAGGAGATCCAACTTGTGATTAGCATCCTGAAGTGGGAGGAAGCCTTCCAAGACTGAGCCCTCAGCCCATGCAGTCTGCACTAACTCTGGGGAGGAAGTGTCAGGATCGGGTGTCCTATAATCTGGAGAGTTGGAGAATTGTTTGGTGTGGGGGAAAAATCCACACACATTTGGTGTTGGAAGTGTTAAGAGTAAAAACAGTTCATAAAGAAGAAAGAGGTGTCCCTCACTTCTTCCTGTATTACATGCACACAATAGAACCTAAGAAGAGGGGAAATGCTTTTCCTTGTGATTCTGGGTCAGACATGGCCAATAACCAACATCAATGTTTACAGCACTCTACTTCCTCAAAAAATACACTCGCATCCATCTGAACTTCCCTCTGCTGGCAGCCCATTGAGATAGGTGCTATTTTTGTTTCCATTTCCACCTCAAGTTGATAATCTTATTCTCAGAGGTTAAATGCCTTCCCCCTGAAAGAGAAGCCAGTAAGTGGTTTAGTTGGCATTCAAACAAAATATCTGATTCAAAATCATGGGCTCTTACCAACATATAACATTGCCAAAAATGGTCTAGCTACAGTCCCTTTGCTCTACAGTCTTGAAATCATGAGTGAATTCTTCTCCGAAGAATATTTACTAAATAATCTTATTTAAAAAGAAATAGCAGCTGGAATAGCCACACTGCTAACTCAGGCAATCAGTTCCATTATTTACAATGAATACAAGTGAAGTGAGTGAATATTAAAAACATAGCTTCTTCTGATGTTTTGAAGAATTATGAAGCATGTGACTATGCTCCAGGATCAACATAGCATAGTGTGTACAAACCTCCTCCCTTAATATTCAGAAATAATCACTACAAGCTATTAAACATCTACTACTTTCCAGTCTCTATTCTAGACACTTTACATATTTCATCTACTTTAAAAGCCAAATATTATTATTTTCGACCTACTAATGGGAACCACGAGGCTCAGAGAGGTTAATTAAATTGCCCAAGGTCACACAGGCAGCAAACTGGGATTTGGTTCTAGGTTTAACCAAGCAACTAATAACAACTTTTTCCTTCTTCTCTCCTTCTTCTCCTTTTGACTAATATATATATATATATATATATATATATATATATATATATTTGTTTATTTGTTTGTTCTTACACATTTCTTTTTCCCTTTCCCGATCCACTCCATGGTGCAAGGTTCTGTTCAGCAGCACCATAGAACAAGAAATAGTTTTGTTCCTGGGGAAAAATCTGAGATATGGAATACAAAGCCTCATTTCTGCTTAGTCTAGTAGAAATCCTTTGTGTCACACAAAGCCTATAGATAAATATCCCAAAATTCACAATCCTATTTTCAGGGTTGATATCATAAGCCTACTTTCTAGGAGTAACCTAAATCAAGGTTATTAGTAACTAGTTACTAGTTAGTAACCTTAGTAACCTAAGGGATCAATTTATGATATGATGAAATTCTCTGCACAGAATTCAGAATTTCTACCCATATACCCATATTTAAATTTTTGATTACTGATGAGAATGACAATGAAGGTGTACCTGATTCTTCTGAGAAATAGAAGTCTGTTGATCCTATTTCCCCACCAAGAGCAAATAGTTTGTCACTTAACTAAAAACATAATTTTTGGAAATGCTACCCATAGGTGCAACATTGCAGCATTATTTGTTCTATAATTTGTGCATTCTGGCATAAGTATTTACTTTAGGCTTTAATGTTCCCTTGAGAAGTCTTTTAGAATACAATTTCTTCAATAATATTTAGCTTCTTTTTTTACAGCTGTATTATCCAGGGACCCATCAACTGATGGCGAGGATGATCTCTTTTGGTGCTAAAAGAAACCTTAGCATTTAAAACATTGTAACATTTCCCCCCACATACACCTATTTACACACAAAGAAACTAAGGGTCAGAGAAGTTAGATGACTTCTCCAAGGTCATATCGTCACACAGTTTGCCAGGAGCACACCTGAGATTGCAACCCAAGTATCCTGGCTCCTGATCCAGGCTACCTTCCGGCATAGTATCCACTCTTCTATCTGAACTGGAGGTAAAATGATAATCAGAACAAAAATAACAAGTAATTTTGAATGCTTTTTGTATATGTAGACACTGTTTTAAGAGCTTAGTACAATGTGACTTATTTAATCCTTACTATAACATGGTGAAGTGGATATTATTTATTATTCTAACTTTACTGATGAAGAAGTTGATAGACTTGCCACAGATCATGTCCCTGAACAGAGCCATAATTTGAACCCAGGCGTTCTGACATCAGAAGCTGCACTCCTGTTGTGCTATGAGTGCATTCAAAGGTATGAAGCAACTAGCGACTTTAAGACAAATAGAAAATGTATATAGCATTGTCACTTGAATGGTAGAGACTGCAGCAAGGGGATCCACTGAATATGCTAGTTTAGGCGGCATGGCTTGGTTTTCTAAGTTTATCACAGTGTATAAATAGAATTTCATCAATTATGTCTCCATACATCTGACAGCTGCAGCAGGAAAACCATCAGGAGGCATTGCGAAAGCACTGACTGCCTTGTTCCTGGAGGCTCACAGCAGTCTCGACTAAAGTCTACAAGGCAATGGAGGCAGAGGCAACAGACTCCTGGGACTCAGGCCTCTTCCACAAACAGCTAGCTTCCTGCATACCATCCATTCCCATCACTTTCTTTGAAATATTTCATTCTACAACATTTATCGGCAATCTGAACTCTACTGCCTCTGTGAAGACACGTGGAATAATGGGGCTCCTATTTCACTTATTTACCTTAGTATCTAGTCGGAAAGACTCAAATGTGCAGGGTCCAAGATCTGAGTCTTATAAAGATGGGCTTAAACAGTGGGATAGAAAGCATGGATTTCCACACTGGGACAGATACTGCTCAGTATTCCATCCCAGGTAATGGCACCAAAGTGTATATGACTTTACCTGTCTATGAGCAACAGTCTATCCCTGTCTGACACATAGTAGGTGTTCGAAAATACATGCTGAGTAAATTAATCTGAGTTGAATTGTAAGTAGGGGCTAGCAGAACCAGATCAAAACCTGGAGCTGGGATCTAAAAGTTGCAGGCAACTGCCTCCCAGGTGGCAAACAGACATATCTACATCTGGCAAGCATCAGTGTGGAGCAAGTCAATAGAGGTTTTAGGTCACAATAAAGAAATATTCAGTGTCAGGAATGCAATCAAGAGAGGAAAGGGATATGCAATGAACCAAAGACAAGGAGATCTGAAAGTGAAGTAAGAACTCTCTTAGGTAAAAAGCACTGAATATTTTTGCAGATACAGGAAGTGCCAACAATATGCTTCGCAATACCCAGTCAATTAAAGAATCCTGCCATTCTTAGAAATTGTTGGGAGGGGCATAAAAGGCTATTTCTCAAAATATCTGTATTTTCATTATGGATGGATTTACCCATAATAAACTTTTTTGAAGCTCATGCTTTCAGATTGTTCCACTTTTGAGGAAAAAATTAAAAAGTCAATGAGCATACTCACTGGGAAGCTAAGTTTCCTTTTACTCATCACTTAATTGTTCTGTGACTTCGAGCATGTTGCACTACGTTACTGAGCCTTCGATTCCTCTTAAAGAGAATGGGTGCTAGTCACGCCTGAATAGTTAGACTAATTTATGAATAGCACTTTGATCAGCCAGGTGATATAAGGCAAGACTTGAGCTTTTATGTGACCGGAAACCCAATATCTGACACAGCTATGATAAGGCCAAGACAAACATAGACTTCATTAATAGAAATAAGGAGTTCAGATCATGAGAAAGAGTAGTCTTATTATAGTCTTCATTGCTCAGAATATATCTGGAAGGGTTCTGTTCCATTTAGCCTGTCACATTTTAAGAGAGACATTTACAAATTGCCGTATGTTAGCTACTTGAAGGAAGGGATCATGTCTTATGTATCTTTAAGTCCCTTTATAGCACCATACCCAACACCCTATATTTAGGAAAAACTTGGTCAATGCTAGATAAATGGACGAGTAAACACATGATTATAAAACTATGACAGGATGGGTATGAGTACAGAAGCCAGCTCTGGAGAAGAATAAGTGAAAAATTATTAATTTTTCTCAAATATTGTTTTATTTCAGAAAGCAAACACATGACAAATGGAGGTAAGTTCTGAAAAACAGAATTTGGGTTGCCATAAAAAGGAGCTTCATGGCAATGGGCACTGAAGCAGAATGTGGACAGAGGTGAAACTGCATTGAAGGTGTCAAACATGGTGTGAATGACCACAGGTCAGAGCTGACAGAGGGAATTTCCACATCGCGTGGTGAGTCTGCCTACATAACTGTTTGGGTTCATTCTGTTGATAAATCATGATGCTATAAGTGATCTCAGCATGTGAAAGTAATGGCAAACCTAGAATCTCTTGCAGAGTATTAATGGGGTGGAATTTATAGGACCTTAGGAATAATGCACACACATAACACACATATACCCTGCACTCCCCACATTTTTCCTTTAGGAACTTTGTATTCAGGTTAACAGATAAGAAATTATTTGTAACCTACCTATTTGCAGGAGATGAGAATAATGAAAAAATGTAATTCCTTTCACTCCATTTTTTAAATAATGAGAACTTTAAGGTAAAAACATGAAAAAGTCATTTGCAACACTAGTGAAGCGATCATTAGGATACGTGGTATGTGTACACACTCACTGAGATGTTGGCACATGGATCCTACCATGTAGCTTTGGGGTTTCTTAATGTAATGCAAGCCTCTTAGTGTTGAGTCTATATTCATGACCAATTCTTTTGAAGAAGCCACCCAACTCTCAGGGCCTAACTTCTGCTGACTAAAGATAAACAACTGATTAGACTGAAACAAGTCATCAAGTGCTTGACTGACAAGGAATTTTCACACCTGACTTATCCAATCAGTTTGTGTAGACACAGCAAGGAGCACATGCCTGGAACAATGTAAGGACTTCACATGTGCCTATAGTGATCACCATAACCCAAAATCTGGCTTGGAGATCTCACATCTTTACTGATCATTGTAGGAAAAAAAATGGTAACTTGATTTTTAAAAAATCATTTACGACCTCTATTTTTGTAAGAAGCATTAGTATTTTCTCCATGCTTACCAGATGTGCAAACAGATCTCTCAAAGGAAACATTTTACATAAAATCTGGCATCAGGGATGCCTGGGTGGCTCAGTGGTTGAGGGTCTGCCTTTGGCCCAGGGCGTGATCCCATAGTTGCAGGATCGAGTCCCACATCGGGCTTCCTGCATGGAGCCTGCTTCTCTCTCTGCCTGTGTCTCTGCTTCTCTCTCTCTCTCTCTCTCTGTTTCTGTCTCTCTCTCTCTCTCTCTGTCTCTCATGAATAAATAAATAAATAATCTTTAAAAAAATCTGGCATCAAATTTGCAATAACGATCTAAAACCCCCCTGTTCTACTAAGTCTACAAAATGGCATTGTAATTAAAATCTATTGATGTGTTAATATTTTCCAGGTATTTAACACGTAATAGTTCATTTAATCACTTGAGGATAACAGTGTTCCTCTTACCACATCCTATTATAATCTCTATTTAATAGATAAGAGAGGCTTGGAGAATTTGACAAGTATATGAGAGAGTCACTTTCTCTTTTTATTTTGTAAAGAGTATTTTTCTCTGGAAAAAAACTGAAAGGATCTCCTGCCAGGCTGTATATCAGCATAAAAATGCAAGCAAAGAAGAAACAACAATTCAACATACAGGGCCTTTGGTAATAAAATCAGAGTGCCAGGAAGACTCTCTCAGTTGCTGAGTAGAGTCAAGAATTGCATCCCAGAGGAATGACATCAAATTCAAGAACTGAAAGATACACTGCCATTATCCAAGCCTGCCATTTTGGGGGAATGGGGAAGCACCAGGGATACAGAGAAGCCTGAACATGATGGCTGCAGAGTTCAGGGAGGTCAGGAATGTGAAGAGTTGTAGATGGACTGTGTAGATGTAGAGAGGGTAGAGAGACATAAACTGGGATAATAATCCATGGTAGAAGATCTCACAGGATGATAAATGCTATATGAATGAGCTTTGGCTCTCTACTAAGAAGTAGAAGAAGAACATCCTTTTTTTTTTTTAAGTTTATTTATTTATCCATGAGAGACACAGAGAGAGGCAGAGACACAGGCAAAGAGAGAAGCAGTCTCCATGCAGGGAGCCCAACATGGGACTCAATCCCAGATCCTGAGATCCTGCCAAAGGCAGATGCTCAACCACTGAGCCACCCAGGTGTCCCAAGAAGAACTTTAAGCCAGTGGACATATGTGCATTATCAAGTGATTAAACCAGTTACTATATGGAGAAGAGCACAACCGGAGACGTACTGGTAAAAAAAAAATGTTCTGATGATAATCTAGAGGAAAAAGGATGTGAACTAACATAGTGGCAGTGCAAATGCAGAAACATTTGAGAAGTAATATTGTGTTCGTGAAGTAAAATTCACAGGATTTCTGATTGATGAGATGTGCTGGTTGAAAGAAAGCAAAGAGTAAAGGATGACACCAAAGTTGGCAATTGAGCAAATGAGATTTACGAGAGTTCTGGAACAGATAACAGACCTGACTATGGAAACAAGACTTCTGAGCATCTCCAAGGGCCCCGCTGATGCTGGAGACCACGACTTTATAGTGGTCCCAATCTTCATGGAAGGGACATTTCTACACCACCAGTCAGTAGGGGGCAGGATACAGCACCAAAGAAGGCAGACTTATTTTTCTTAGTAAAGGGGATTTTCCTGAATGAGCCTGACCTGAAGGCAGTGGGGACAGTGATCTGAAGGAATGACAAGACTAGTACTGAAGTGCTGGGCTGTGAAATTTAGATCAGTGAGAAAAAGAAGTGAAGAGAGAAGGAAGCTGGTAATATGGTGAAGTCAGGGGGGAACCTTGTTGAAGGTCCTTACAAGGTTGAGGAGTGCACATAATTAGATAAGAGAGCCAGAAGGATAGGAACTTGCAGACTGAGTGGAGTGTTTGAATTTAGGATTTTAAGAGGTGATAGAACTGTTCCAGGAGATAACAATCTTGTAGGTTTGGGTGACTGGAAATGACTGAAGGCAAACCTCATTGGAGACAATGAGGAGAAGGGGCTGAGAGACCAGATTACTAGGTCGGCGGACATTAAAGCCATCCAGGGTGACTAGGAGACCGACCTGAAGTGGGGATAAAGGGTGTGGGCAGGAGTTGGAGCTTCACTGATGAAGACAGGTTGAGCAGGAGGTTGGGAGGTAAGAGTAATAAGAAGAGTGAGGGTTGGTATGGCAGCAGCATGAGCCACAGGGGAGCAGGGATTTTTACATCAATGTGTGGAAGTAATGCTCTGGAAGCATTCACTGGGGAGATCACAGGATGCCAATAGCCACCTCCAACTCTGGGAGTCCCTGGGTTGTGAAAAAATAAGCATCCTCCATTTGAGATGGCTGCAGGGAAACTGCCCTCAAAGGATAGTAAGGTGTCAGTGAAGATTGGGAGGTATTCAGGGAAGGATCTATGGGGAAAGAAAATTGTCCATAACAGAAGTGAGAAATACAGAGAAGAAGGAGGGAAGTTTTGGCAGTAGTGGATAGATGAGGCATTTGTGTCTGGGAAGAGGAAACACTGAGTCCCCTGAGTGTGAACACAGGGAAGGCTAGGTCAGGAAAGGATATTCCAACATGGGCTTTGAGAAACAATGACAGACATCTAAGGCATGGTGGATTTAAGGTTGGCTATTTTTTTCCCCAAAATGATGAATGTGCAAATCTAGTTTACATATGCTAAGGGTTTCGTGTGTAAAGGGTGTGTATTCTTCTCTGTAAGGGCAAAAGGAAGCAGAAGAGGAGCCCTTTAACACTGTTCCCCAGAAATGTTCTAAGCCAAAGTCTCAAAACGTGATGTAGAGCCTCACAGATGTGGTCAGCATGGGCCTACAACTGGAGCTGATGAGCACCTCATCACAAGGATTATGAACACACTGCATTCTGAAGCTCTGTAAAGGGACGTGAAGGCTATTTCAGCTCAAAGTCTGAGTCACTTGTAAACATTCATGGTCAACCATTTAATCACTTTGTTATGCTCCCCCAACTTATTTTACCAATAGCTATAAAAGGAAGGAACTGAGGTGCAGTAGGATTCAGTTTAGCTAAGGACACACACTGACCGCAGCTTGATCAAGTGGGAAAAGATGAAAAAACAAAACACAACAAAAAACCTGTGAAATGGAGTCATAAAATACCCAACTCTGGGAATGGCTGGGGTTATTAGTCAGGGGCAGGGTGTCCCACATGTTTCTGAATGCCCTAGAGCTTCACTCCACTGCATTCACTGATGCTATAAGCATGTATGAAGCTTTAGGAAACCCAGTTAGGAGAAACAATGAGGAATACAAAATAGATGATTATGTCACTGTGAATTATATGTATCTGGACAAACAAGCAATCCGAAGATTGAGGATCACTTAATTGAAGTATACACAGGACACAATCGTGCTGAAAGGGTCAGGTCATAGGAGTGGAAGCGGACTGTGGGCCAGCAAAAGCTGGAGGTGAAACAAATGGAATCTTATAAGTTGAGTGGGTGGTCATAAGCTAGAAATGGAAAGAAAGGGCCTTCTGGAAAAGTGGAGCATCAGCAGCACAGAGCTGTGCAACATTGTGGCCCACTGGGGGGATGGGATACAGTTCCACAGGGCTCCAGATTTAGGGGTGAGGAGAGAGAGAGAACAAACTGGAGTGGAAAGAAGAGACATGATTTGAAGGACTTACTAGGACATGGACTTATCCTATAGGTAGTGGAGATTTTGAAGGATTCTGAGCAGGAGAATTACTTGACTGGATTTTCAAAGGTAGAAGGAGCACGAGTTGCATTATGAATATGAATGTGACATTGGAAATACTCTATTTAATGCTAATTGATATTTATAATAATGAGTTTTAATTAAGGTAAACCATATCCGTGAAAGTCTTTGAATATATGGAAATGTATAATGTTTAAAGAAATATTTCTGAAAGTTTTAATAAAAGTGTCTCGATCCAAATGTGATTCTATTTCAAAATTTTAAGTTTAAAAGAGTACACTATCATTGTTTGGAAATTCACTTACAAAAATATCTTTTTTCCCGGGTAATGTTGAACGAAGGACTGTTTTCATATGGTGCTCTGAACTGAGAGCAAGCAAAATAAAATGTTATGACATGTCCTAAGGGTCTTCAAAAGGTTGTCCAGTCAGCATAATAGAGAGGAAATGGCCAACTGTTTTCTGCAACATTGCACTTTAGAAATAGCTAACTATACATAAGTTATAAATGTTCATTGCCTGGAAAAAGTATTTGGACCATTAGTAATAACTATGTCTCCAGATTCACCCAGATTTCCACTTGGTTAAAAAAGTCACTCAGCATGATTTTCTCATATTCATATCTCATTATGCAATGACATTAGAGGCCCTCAGCGTATGGCTCTCCCCAGGAGGAACCACCACCAATGGAAACAATTTATCCATCATTGAAGAAGAGGCAGCCATGAAATGAGCTGTGAGCGTGGCCTCGGTTACCTTTCCAATGGTATCTGCTTTAGGTTGTGAGTTTTCCACCGACCAGGAATGAAGCATGGGGTCATCAAGGTCCCATGGAAAGATACATCACTGGACTACTGGGAAATTTCTCTGAAACACCAGCCTTGAGAATCAACAGTTTTGCTGGTGACATCAAAACTTGCTGACATCCCTTTAGGGGAATATTTCATCAAGTGATCATAAACAGCATGTTATAAGCATCAGAGTTTGAAGATAACAATGAGATGAGTATCAATTCTAGAAGGTTAGTGAAACAAAAACACTAGTTGGAACAAAACACTAGTTGTTAGTAGCAGGTAATTTTTAGGTCAAAATTTCATCAGATATCTATATGTTAAGTAGAGGGCATAATGCATGAACTGAACAAAGTGAATTTCAACTTACTGTCTCTCCTGATGTGTTAGCAATTGTTATGTGATTCAGTTACTTGATAAACTGTCCAAGATATTGAAGGACATAAAGTTTGGGGTGAACAGTGCCCATCTTCAGTAAATTTATAATCTGGTTGGGATGACAAGATGTCCCATGTGCACATGTTGAATGTTTCTGTTTCCTGTTCCCTCCATTCATTTTCTTCATTTCTTATAAGTTTTCTCTTCTTTCTCAGCAGAAATCATAGCTATTCTAAATAGGCTAATAACCCCAGTATTATCGGCTAACTTAGTTACTATGAAGGGGAAAATTTATTTACACGAACATTTGGGAAAATGAAATAAAATTTTTTTAAAAATCTTAAATAACAGCTTTTCCTAGTCTGATCTTGTATTTTCTGGAGGATGGTGACATTGACTCATGATTGGGTCTAATGCTTCAGATACTACATTAGCTCTGGCAAAAGCTACCAGTAATCTACTACTCATGCTCATTTAATCTCATTCTCTCTTGTGAAGTGCAGTAGATGTGTGCAAAATAACTCTGAAGGTTTGGTAATGCAGAGAGGAACCACAGAGAACATAACCAATTCATCTGTCAGGACGCTTTTATGATTCTGAGCCTATGGACAGCCAGCAACAGGGTTCTCCTTTCAGTGGGTCAAACAGTAATATGCTATCACATTGGTATGAACCCATAGCAGGCGAGGAGACACATAAAATTGGATATGCTGAACAAAGAAAAGATCAGAACGTCCAAGGAAGGAAGAGAGGAGATAGGGATGTAAGTAAAGAGAGAAGACAGGCAGATACAAGTGGACAAGCCTAAAAAAACATGAAAGAAAGCAAAGAAAAATAAGAAAAGTTAAAAATAGTGGGTGTGATTGAGTTGTATGTAGAAACTCTCATGTATTCTTTTTAAATTTATAATACATCTATTTCCAAAAAACACCTGGGGAAGATTTATAATAAACTTCAGGTGTATACTAGAACCATCCATATACAGGTCAAGGAAACAGGAGTCATAAGAAAAGAGGCAGAAGTGATACATAATCTAACAAAGGAAGCTTCTACAATGGGAATCAAAACTTGACTCTAAATTTGAGGTTCCCAATAGCTAAAGGAACTACACCTACATACATATTTACTGAGAGAGAGAGAGAGAGAGAACAATATAACAAATTTTCAATTTCCCTAAATCCTGAACTGTAATGGGGATTTAGCTTTTGTATCTTTGTGTGAAGATCCCCATATAATATAGTAAATTGCATTTTTAGTGGCTGTTTACAAAAACATAGATAGGAACTTTATATGCTATAATATAAAAAATGAAGAAAAGCTTAAAAATGAATATTTATGGAAAGAAGATAAGTAAGTAAAAGGGGAAAATGTGAGGAAAAAATAAACTTTGAAGTGGAATGTACATAAAGAGGAAAATATAGAAAAAAATGGAAGAAAATATTTTGAGAACTCTAAATGTAGCAATACCCACTCAAAGAAATGAACAAAAAGAGAATAGGCATAAAATAAATCTTCAACTGAAATGAGTAACATGGTCCTCAAAATCCATTTCATAAGGGTATATTATAGATGAGATTCTTTAAATACCTGGAAAAAAAATCACCACACCTTCTTCAATGAAATCCAAAGCAGACCCAATATAGCATGAGGGCTTCTCTAGGGAGGATAGCGTGGTATCCAAAATGAGGACTGAAAAACAGATTAAGACATAGAAGGGAAAGTCTAGTGGAGTGTGTTCTTATTTTTATTTATCGTTATTCTTTTCAAGACAAAATTTGATTTCAAAATGATGCAGCTGTGGTTCAAATTGAGATGCTAAAGAAGGCAGATCAGATTTAATTTATATGCTTACATTTTGATATAATGACCAAGATGGCAATTGTAGTGTAAAAGGAAAGTGAGAACACCATTCTCTCCAATAAGAGGCACCTAGACCAGATGAAAGAGAGAATAATACAGTCACGATTCCTATAAATAGGACCTACACCACCGGGTTAGATCATTCGTTACTCTTTTTTTGTAGACCCTTACCCTTTTAGATCCAACAACAAAGAAGAATCTACAATGGGCCAGGCTTGGAGATGGATAGAATTTATATAAAGATGAATATGACACAGTCATTAGGCTATATACCTAATTCCTCCTGGCTTCTGTTTCTGAGAGGCTACAATTCTCCAATACACATTTTAGATTATCTCACAGGAGCAAAAATAAAGGTTTCTTCTTTTCAAAATGTCTCCTGATTTGGAAAACATAATTGTGCTTGCCACATTTTCTATTGTTTAGTGTCATGCTGCACTGAATTCTCAGAGCTAGCCATCGACAGTGTGGATGAGAATTCTGACACAAAGAATAATAGTAGGCATTTCTTTGCCTGCCTTCCTCCCTGAGATCCTGAGAATTTTGCATCACTCCCAACATAATCCTCTCTCTTGATTTATCAATTTGGACCAGAAGCTGGAACTTGTTGACATATGTGGGTCTACAGAAGAAACTCCCGTTGAGAATTTAGGACATTTCTCAATCTTCTGATAAAGAAAACCATATTCCAGTACTTCAAAAAGTCTTGGGAATTCTTCTTAATAATACACGTGACGCGAAGTGAGATCAATATGCCCCAATTACTGATCACTTCAATTTAAAACCTATCAGTCAATTCAGGGAAGGTAAATTAGTCACGTCAATGATTCATTATAGTCTCAAGCACTTGAAAATTGAACATACTTTTCTTAGTGAATTATTCAGTAAATTAATCTCATGGTGTGCATGCACGGCCTTAATTAATTAATCCCACTGAACCGGAGATTGATAGTGCATGAATGTACTTTGTGACTTTAAGCAAGTAATAAAACTTTACTAAGGCATCTCTCCTTCTATTCAGCTTTCTCTCTCCTCTCAAAATGAGCCTTGCAATAACTACACATCCCTCTTCTGAATCAGATCTCTCTTCTCCCCAGTACATCCCTTACAGGAATGAGCTGAACGTGGCAGTAGGAACCTGTAGCTTGGTTAATGGCGCTGACTCTTAACAGTTTGTAAGTCACACTCTGGACGTAGTGCAGACACTATGGTGGGAGCGGTAATACTTCCCACTAGACCACTAGGACATCACATAGAATCTCCATTCTTGTTCTGAAACGAAATGAGCAATTACCTAAAAGAACTACAAGTACCCAAGGACTGAATTGGCCATTCACTCAGCAGAGTCTACTTCGTTATAATAACCAACATTTGGATGTAACTTCCAATTTACCAAAACACGCCACTTGCATGATCCCATTGGTTCCCTTACAAGAGTTTCTAACATGGGATATAAGGTACATTTGATTAGTATTTCTGTTTTATAAATGAGGAAACCGAGGCTCCAAATCCCACTGCTTATTAGAGTTCTCCAACACGCCACCAAGGGAACACTTGAAGCTGCAAACACCATGTTCCTTTTGTGTAATTCTGTCTCATTTTACGTGTTTTAATGGGGCTTGTTCTGAGTCCTTTCATGGGCTGCTCCAGGTGCAGGTCATGACGCTCCTACTGGATTCTGCTCTCAGAAGTGGGAGCATGAAGTCATTCCCAGGTGGGGGTCCAAAGTGCAAGCCCTTCAGGATCCTCCAGAGAGCTCTGCTCTGCCTTTCTGAAGTAAGCAGGCTGACAAGTTTATTCTTTTACTAACCACTATAAAATGCAATAACAAATGGAAGCCGTAATTGTTTTTCTTCCAAATATAGCCTTTCCTTGGATGCTGGTTTATCAATCCTTTGCAATCAGCTAGAAGGTAGGTGAGTCTGGGGTTGCCACTTCAGTGATTGCATAATCAATTGAGAAAAATTGCATGAATTGGGAACTAGACTAACAATTGGAACAGTAATGAAGCGAAATACAAGGAAGCAGAGGGAAGTGACTGCATGTGTATTTACGGAATCCTGATGCAAGACAAGAGATTGAGTTAGGCGTGAGAGGAAAGGAGCTAAAGTCAACTTTCACCTGTATTTTGTGTGATCTTTTGCAAAAAGGTCTAGACTTTTCATTCAGTATCTCAAAATGGTATTTAATGCATGACCAGATACTGAATGAATAGCATGGCACTGCTCTTGGCACAACAGGCTGCCAATCCGGATATAGTTTCTGCGTTCAGAAATGAGTTTTGGGAAATAAGCCTAAAGTGAGTAATATACTGTAATGGAAAAAGAAAGCCATTTGCCATCAGTGCCTCAGAGCTGCTACCTGTACATTTGGTCGTTTCTCTGAGATTTTTATATAGTAATTTATAATAAATGTATAATTAATGCATTAAGCTTCTGAAAAAAATTTCTAGCTAAATGAGTATTTGTGATCTATCCAAATACTTTCATAATATAAAACAGACTATTCTATGAATGTACAAACATACATCAAAGATATTATAGGTTCTGTTCCAGACCACTGCAATAAAGTGAGCTTCATGATCTTTTAAAAATAATACCCACTTCATAGCATTGTTTTGAAAATTAAACCACTAAAGTGATAAGCACTTAGTATGCACATAGAAATGGTAGCTGGTTTTGCTGAAATGGTCTTCAGCAAAATGAGATTATATTACAGGGCTCCAGTCTATGAGAGCAGAGACTCAGCTCTATTTGCTGTGGGCATAAGCTGAGAAGGAAATCTCCTCAAAAATAGACAAATGTGCTCTAGAGACCTCCTCCAGAAACAGACTCCTCCAGAAACTGAGAGATTACTTTAGCAAGATTTCCAAAGATTTGTGTTTTTACTCCTGAAAAAGGATTCCTTCAAACAACTCCTTGTACAGATAGAAAGCTGATATTTTGCCATTTTTGGATAATAAATAGGCTAATCCATAATTTATTCTATTTCTATTCTAAATCCTTTTTTTATTTAAAATTTATTTTTTATTGGTGTTCAATTTACCAACATACAGAATAACCCCCAGTGCCCGTCACCCATTCACCCCCACCCCCCGCCCTCCTCCCCTTCTACCACCCCCAGTTCGTTTCCCAGAGTTAGCAGTCTTTACGTTCTGTCTCCCTTTCTGATATTTCCCACACATTTCTTCTCCCTTCCCTTATATTCCCTTTCACTATTATTTATATTCCCCAAATGAATGAGAACATATAATGTTTGTCCTTCTCTGATTGACTCACTTCACTCAGCATCATACCCTCCAGGTCCCTCCACGTCGAAGCAAATGGTGGGTATTTGTCGTTTCTAATGGCTGAGGAATATTCCATTGTATACAAAAACCACATCTTCTTTATCCATTCATCTTTCGATGGACACTGAGGCTCCTTCCACAGTTTGGCTATTGTGGCCATTGTGGCTATAAACATCGGGGTTCAATCAGAAAGATCCCGGCCACAAAGAAGGTGGTCAAAAACATGTATCGTATACAGACATACCTCGTTTTACTGTTCTTCACTTTGCTGCACTTTGCAGACACCATGCTTTTTACAAATTGAAGGTTTGTGGCAACCCTGCATCCAGCAAGTCAGTTGGTGCCCTTTTCCCAGAAGCACACTACACGTCTCAGTCTCACATTTAGGTAATTCTCACAGTATATCAGGCTTTTTCATTATCACTGTATTTGGTGAGCTGTAATCAGTGATTATGACTTGCCGCAAGCTCTGATAATGGTTAGCATTTTTTTGGCAATAAAGTATTTTTTATTAAGGTACAGACATCGTTTTAGACATAATGCTATTATTGCACAATTAGCAGAATACAGGATAGTGCAAAGCTAATCTCTGCGTGCACTGGAAAATCAAAGGATTCATTTTGCTCACTTTATTTTGATTGCCTGGAACTGAACCTACAATATCTCTGATTATGCCTATAAATTAATAGAGCAGTGTGTTTTATATTATGAAAGTATTTAAATAGATGTTGAATACTTACCAAGTTAGGTATTTTTCAGGAACTTAATGCATTAATCACAAATTCATTGTAAGTTAATATATAAAACTCAGTTTTCCACTTGCATCCTAGGTTTTTCTCCTGTTTCTTCCTACATACTAGCGGTGAACTAAATAAAACTATAATAGTAGCATAAAACTTACTGAGGCTTATTATGTGCCAAGCAACATGGCAAGCTCTTTGGCTGATTGTGTCACATATCCCACATAGCAACCCTGGGATAGGTGCCCTTATCACCCCATTTACAGAGGCTGAAACTAAGGTGTAGATAAATTAATATTATGTGTGTTGCTGCTAAATTTACTTAGTCACCTAGGAGCTTTGTAGTAGTAATAACATAAATCTACCTGTTTCAGTCATCTTTTAAAAATCAATATGGTATTTCCATGGGATAATTTACACCCTAGTACTGTTTCTCATCAAAAAAAACTAACACTTTGGGGGCTCCAGGGTGGCTCTGTTGATTAAGAGGTCTGACTTTTGGTTTTGGCTCAGCTTCTGATCTTGCAGTTATGGGATCCAGCCCCACATTGGGCTCTGCACTCAGCACAGAGGCTGCTTCAGTTCCTTTCACCCTCTCCCTCTGCCCCTCACCACTCTCATGCCCTCTCTGTCTCCTGAAAATAAATAAATAAATAGAATCTTAAAAAAAAAATAAGAACACTTTGGGGCATCTGGCTGGCTCAGTTGGAGGAGCCTGTGACTCTTGATCTCAGGGTCATTGAGTCTGAGTGCCAGGTTGGAGGTTTATATAAATAAATAAAACTTAAAAAACCGAACAAACCCACTTCTGGTGGTAATGCCTTTAATACTTCACAAGCAATGGAAACAGAGGTTCTGGGTGCAAGTCTCAGCTTTGCTACCTACTGATGAGATAGGGGAGACCTTCTATGTGAACTTCATAGTTGTTTCTGCCAACACAGAGTGACAATACTATTAGGCGTGATGAAGACAGTGTGATGAGAAGTCGGGAAGAGGGCATGAGGTCCCAGTTCCCTCGGGACAGGGAGCAGGGATTTATTATCTTTTTATCTCTCAAAGCAATATTTTTTCCCTGCTATGACACACATGGGTCAGTGAAGGGACATTCCCTTGGGCATGTTTGGAAATTAAAGGCAATAAATATAATTCTACTTTTTCTCTCATTCAAGTGAGTATGCTACATTGCAAGTGACTAAGATGAAAATACATCTTTTCTAATGTATTAAGAAAGGAAACAAGTCCCAGATTTTTGTCCCTAAAATATTACTGTCTATAAATTGTGAAACGTCAAAAATTGATGGAAACACAACAGGGAATCTAAGCTAACTTGTGGTATGAACCCAATAAATATTTGTTAAATTGAATGTATTTAGAAGGAAGAAAGAAGTCAAACAATTATTTCATTCCTTGACAGCATCAATATCAAAGAAGTAAATATTTAAACCATAAAAACTATAATGTTATTGAATAAGGCTCAGAAATGTTTAATTGTATTTTCTCTGATCTTACAAATTCTTTTCTTATAAAATGCTTCTCATAGGAAGGTATGAAAATTATAATCTATGTTTCAATCATATTTTTATTGAGGACAAAATTTTAACAAAGAAATTATTGTAAAGAATATGAGAAATTGCCATTATCCCATTACAGCATCCTTACCTTATTTTATTTTTTGAAAACATTGTCTATAGATATTCAGTATGGTTGTAATATGTAAAAAAAAAAAAAAAAAGGTGGAAGAAATTTGTGGATGGCCGTTAAGAATGGAGTGGGATCTACTGAAAAAGCAAGCCTCCTTATCCATAGAATATCTAAAAATCTGCCTCTAGACTTGTTCTAAGGCCCTTGGGTGGCTCAGTTAAGCACCAGCCTTTGGCTCAGGTCATGATCTCTGCGTCCTGGGATCAAGCCCCACATTGGGCTCCTTGCTTAGTGGGAAGCCTGCTTCTCCCTTAGTCCCTTACTCCACTTATGCTCTCTTTCTCTCTCTTTCAAATAAATAAAAATCTTTAAACATAAAAAGACTTGTTGTAATCCATGTGAATAAGAATATCATGTATTGAGGAGAAAAGTGAAGGAAAAAAGTAATCAGATTGATCTGAGTCATAAATATTATGGAAAAAAACACAAGAAAATTCAATATATAAACTGGTTTGAAAATGGGGAAATTGATTGAATTAAGACATTTTATAGCTACATTTTAACGAGTTGCCAAGTGTTACATGTAACCAAGTACAATCATTCCACTTCCTTCCTCCTTCCTCCAAACCAGCGTGGTAGGTAAAGATACTGCCTGGGGATCCAAATAAATTGCCATCAGCACGATGTGGTGGTGGGGAACATGGCTTTGATCCCAGCCTTGCCAGAAACTACATTGTATGACTTTAGGCAAGTTACTTACCAAACATTCTGATCCTTAATTTCCTTACATTTAAATGGGGAAAAATAATAGTATCTAATTAATAGAGTGGTTGTATGTGTAAAACACTTAGTCAAGTCATAAATGTAAGGTAGGCACTAAACAAATGTCATCTTTGCTTTCTGTTGTTGATTCTGTTGCTGTTATGTTTAAGAAGTGCCCAATCCAAAATATCATATTAGATATATTATTAGATATTATATTTTTGACTATGATGTTAGCTATGTGAAGGGACAAAACATTAATTTAAGCCCGTATCATTGCTGAAACCCATTTCGTTTGCTGAATAAAAACATTTACTTCTCTAGGAATGAATAATGTAGCATCATTGCACAATATTATTTACTCTTAAGTAAGGCAATTTGTTTGTTGTTGTTGTTTTAAGATTTTACCCATTTATTCATGAGACACACACACACACACACACACACACACACACACACAGGCAGAGATACAGGCAGAGGGAGAAGCAGGCTCCATGCAGGGAGCCCAATGTGGGACTAGATCCTGGGACTCTGGGATCACGCACTGGGCCGAAGGCAGATGCCCAACCATTGAGCCACTCAGGCATCCCAAGGTAAGGATATTTGGATGGGATTGATCAGAAATAGCTAAGTTTTCTCTAGAAGAGACTGAAACTATGAGTAGTGCCACTACAGAGTAATAGAATTTGTATATCAGACCAACTAAATTATTGAACAAAACAAAATTAAAAACACAACATTTGGAATGACAACTGAGTGACTGTAATTTGAATAATTTGGAATCCTCTCTCTCTCTCTCTCTCTCTCTCTCATACACCACTTAATTTTAAGTAACTGAACCAAAACTTAAGAATCATACAATCAGAAGTACAGAACCCCTTGTCACCAACAAAATATCGTAGCACAGAAAAATAGTTAACAATAATAGAGTAAATTCAAGTTTTCAAAGATGGCACCACGCTACCTTTTGAAAGGAGAGAGAGTGATGGCAGGTTTAACTGTGCGTAAGAATCTGCACACCTCCAATCATGTTCCTTTTTATGTCCTTCTTAGTAAACACGAAAGGCTTTATTCTGAGAATCTCAATGATGAAAAGAGATTTGCAGTCTTCATACCTTACAAAGGTGACAGGTGTAGTAGCTGAGCCAATAGAGCATTTGATGCTTTCATATAAGGACCTTAAAGTTCTGAAAGATGATTCAAAATCCTATTGCAAGATCTATCAAGTTGCAACAATAATTACTTTGCTTCAATTTAAACTCCCAGAAAGTAAGGAAGCATTAAGGTCATGTGGACACAGAATGTTACTAAAAGAAGCAATATGTATACATTTACTGTGCTAGATGCTAATTAAAATCTGAGTATTTATAAAGTCATTACACCATGTACAGAACTGGGCAGTACTTTAAATATGAAGAACAAAATGATTAGGGAGGCATCTGCTTGAATTACCTAGAGAATCTGAACGCAATGTTGTCTTTGGTCTTTCCTACTTTACCTACTCGCCTAGCCCTTAGCCCCAACCCAGCCCCTCAGCATGGCTAAAAGTCAAATTTTTCAGCTATTAAATATACTCAGCTCTTGGAGTGTGTGTGTGTGTGTGTGTGTGTGTGTGTGTGTAATTTTATCTTGCAAGGAAAACTTATTTAATCCATAACCTTTTACTCACTGATGGTTATACTCTGCAAATGACCTGGTACGAGATTATTTCAGTATCTTAAAATCAGCCTTTCTCTGATAAAAATGGTTGCTTATCCATGTGTCCTTGAGAAATAGATAAAAACGTGTGTGAATTGAGAAATTGTATCTAAAGCTGTACACTCAGGTAGGTTTGTGTCTGAAGCTCTCCACAAACATGTCTGAAGAACATGAGTTTCAAGAATGTGTTTAAATTGCATATGTATGTATATATGTCTATAAATGTGTATATATGCATAGATCTTCTTGGGATGCAATTTAGCATGATTATAAACCTGAATTCTGCAGCTGAATCTTCTGCATTCAAATCCTAGGATCAACATTTACAAGCTGAGTGACCTTGAGCAAGTTATTTAAACTCTCTTTGCCTTAGTTTCCTCATCTATGGAGTGGGCCTAAAATTTTTCCTACTTACATTGAGTCATAACAAGGATTAAATACTCTTTTAAGTCATAGTCCTGGCTCATAGTCATCAGTAAAAAATATTTGTCTATTATTATTTCTTCCAAAGGAAAGGGTACATGCTGAGAAATATAAATGTGCTTGGCATGTATGTATCAGAGAACAACAGTACCTGTACCTATACCTTGCATGCATTTACCTCCTCACCCCCCACTCAGTAAATGTTGGCACCTTCTCTTGCCACTGGAAGTGATCAGTGAACCCAGAGTAATTCAGGAGTCAAGGTGAGGAAATTCCAGTGAAAATCCTATGTGCCCCTGGCTAATCAGCCTATTAAACATATTAGCACACAATTAGCACACATGAAAATAAAGTAGAAAATCTAGGCAAAGATTTATCACCTCCTTGGGAAAACAAACTTGAAGCTCATAATTCAAAATAATTTAAAAACTTCCTTGTTGTTCAATGTCAGTGTAAGTGGCTCTAGCATTTCAAATTCTGTGTCTATCAAGGTGATCTCACTCATGTAATAGAGGCACAGACTTCTCTTTGCTCTTCCAAGTTTACTCTCATATATATACTTCACCTCTTCCTTTCATAGATATGCACAGAATTGGAGACAGTAAAAATAAATTTTCTGCTTATAAATTTTTACAGCCTATTCATCAACAAAATAGCTTACATACGCAGATAAATATAATGACCCTGTCAAAAATTCCACTTTGAAAATCAGGATGGGCTTGCTCATTTTGAAAAAAAAAATAACACCAATTGTTCAAAATTTAGTCAATATATATAAGCACACTGCTATGATCAAAAAGAAGAGAAGAGATGAAAATTTGTCAGTGCTTACTCATTAATCAGAATGCCCAAGTCCACCTAATGTGCCAGGATAAATGCATTTGCCTCTGCCTCCAACTGTTTCCGTTTTCCAAATTACAGGTTTGTAAAATGTTCACCGTGATCTACACTCAAAAAGCCAGTTTATAAAGGCTATCATAATACTGTCTGAAAATACATTTGTTTAGGAATAAGCACAATTACTTCCGCCTTATTTACTCTGCCTTTGATTCAAAAGTGCTGAAGCATTGAGGCAGCATTGCTCCATGCAGCAGATTACTCGAGGCTCTACTGTCTTGTCCCCGCAAAAGAAGGATGATGATTAAAACTTTAAGGTCATAAAGTTGTTTCGAAAATTAAATGAGATAATGAATAGAAAGGGCTTAGAGTTCCAGGCATTGATTGAGTCCTCAACCATTTAGTAGCTATTATTTTTCTTATTCTCTCTCTCTAAAATGTCCTTTTCCCATTTCCCAAATAGGAAACTGATATTTACACTTCAAGCATAAACTCAAGTGATTCCTTTGTAAATCCTTCCTGACATCTCTGAGGAAGTCAAGCAGACTTTTTCCTTGTGGAGACACTGGGAAACATCACTATGGAAAGAACTGATACTGGGAGAAGCCATAAGGAAAATGTGATAAGAAATGGATTTTTAAGCTGCTCTGGGTCCAGAGCTTGGGGAGCTCCACTTCCTCTTTTCTGAATCCCCAATGGCATCTTCACTGTCAGAGATCGAACTTCTGGGATGGAAAACTGGTGGGGGGATGGAGCGGTTTACACAATTTGAGACAATGTTGGACTGAGATATTTTAGTTGGAAGATCTGGATCCTCTATTCTCTTTGTTCTGTAACAGGCCTATTACAAAAGCTGGCTCTCGCCTCAGAGGGAGGTACAATGGGGCACATTAAATTTCATTTTAAGAATTTACTCCTTCCAGGAAATAGACTAAGTTGGGGTTCAGGGTAAAATGGAGGAACACAAATATCACTGACTGTACCCCTGTTTGCATGTTTTTTTTTTGTTTTGTTTTGTTTTGTTTTTTTTACCAATCTGGACATCAAACAAAGCAAAGTGCTCAGAATATTTCACACAAAAATCCATCCAGTCCAATGTCAGATTCAAGGTTCTGTCGAGGCAGCCTTCCCCAGTTCTGGCCCAGAGAGGAAAAGCAACTGGTGTTCCTGCCTCCAAGTTTATGAGCAGAGTCAGAAGCACTTACAGTCTTGATGGGATGGAAGATTGTGGATTTGAGATTTTCATAGTCATCTAAGATATTCAATATTCTATTGAAGGCAATAGAAATATCCACACAGATATGCACTGGCTCAGGAAATAGCAAGTTCATTAAAATAAAGCTAAATATTTAAAACCATTTCTTAAGATACTGAATTAGACCTAAGAATTTAGAAATAGAGAGATCCTGCTAAACAATGCTTGTAATCATAGTTTAACCAGTGAAGCAAGGAGTAATAAAGTAATGGTAATAGAGTACAAGGCAACTGACTGAAAATATTGGAAAAAAGAAAACATGTATAGAAGTATATGAATAATAAAGAAAATACAAAATTGAATAGCAATCCTTTCACTCTAAATCCTCACATGATATCACGAAAGCTCTGAAACTGAGTGTGAACTAAGCAAACACTAACACAAAACATACTACATTTCATCCTTGGCTTTGATAATTACCACAAAAATAATGACAGCATGTAATTTTTCAAAGTAAAACTAAGAGCTAATTAAATTTTGAATACAGACTTAGACTCTGAATCATTATTTTGAAAAAAGGCAAGAGTTGAGAAGGCAAAACATGGAGAAATGAGACATAAAGGAAAGATAAAATGAAAGCAGACAAAAATGCAAGAGGAGACAATGTGAGAGGATTAAACTACTAATTTAAAAGCAAATACTTGGGGCACCTGGTTTGCTCAGTTGGTTAAGCGTCCAACTCTTAATTTTGGCTCAGGTCATGATCTGAGAGTTGTGAGATGGATCCCTGCCCCGGGCTGGTCTCTGTGCTCACGAGGGCTTCAGTTTTAGATTCTCTCCCACCCTCTCCTGCTGCCCCCACCATTGCACTCACTTGCATGTTTTCTCCTTCTTAAAAAAACAAAATAAAAGCAAATACAAACCCAGCTATAGCCTCCTTAGAAGAAACCGACCTGAATAAAATGACACAGGGAATTTAAAAATAAAAGGACGGCACATGTTTCCCAAAGTAAAAGAGGAGAGGTAGTAATAGTAACTGCATATGAACCAGAATCACAAGCAAAAGGTTTTAAACAAAACAGAGAAAATATTAATAATTAATCATGTATAAAATTTAAAATATGTAAAAAACCCACCCTACTATAATTTGACCAAACACAGTAAGTGCAAGAAATACAAATATTGCTACAGATTAGGTATATTTTTAAAAAGGGGGGAAAAAGAACAAAAGGAAATGAATAACATTATGAATATGGGGAATTAATATAATTATAATGTAGGGAATGAATATAAATATACTGTAGTATGTACAATATAAATATAATGTAGGTGCAACCAACTCTCTTCAATAAAGAATACAATCTTTTCAATTACTCAAATAATTCAAAAACTGAGAACAGTCTCAAAGAATAGACGTTATAAGGCCATATTTCTGACCAAAGTGCAATCAGAAATTTACACAGTTTAAAATAAGAACAACAAAAGCAACAAATATTTAACATTTAAGGTATTAAAAACTAATGTGACTATTGCATTAAAATAAAAGCCACAATTTTCAACAAATGCTACTTGTGTTAAACATTGATTTTTGCTAGCATTGCACTGCATACTTATAAATATATTATCTTACTTAATCTTGCAAAGCATTATAAGGTAAGTATTTTTGCGACGAATTACAAATGAAGAAACTTAATGAGTTAAAATTCTTTTCACAATATGTGCAGAAATCAAACCCAAGTTTGCATTGTTCCAGTCCCATGTTCTTATTAACCAGGCTATATTTTAAAATTTTAGATGAGACCAAAGCAATTGTTGGAGACAAAGTCAAAAGTCAATGTTCTCAGTACTAAGCAAGAAGGATTTTAAAAAGGAGTAAGTGTTCGACTCAGGAAGTGATGAGAAGAAGAAAAACAAAGATCCCCATGGAATCAGAATGAAGTATCTACAAAAATAAATAATACTCTATAAAATCAAAAGAAACAGAATTAAGAAAATTAAAAATTCACAAAAGTCTGGCACACCTTACCAAAAGAGCATGAGAAAAATATGACTAAAACTAGGAAAAGAAAAAGATAATAATAGTTTTGGAGAATAAGGTTTAACAGAATCATATGCACAATTATTTGATAAAAACTGTTAAGCATTTTTATAACATAGATAATCAATAGGGAATCCAT
Organism: Canis lupus familiaris; assembly: GCF_011100685.1. Classification (NCBI taxonomy): domain Eukaryota; kingdom Metazoa; phylum Chordata; class Mammalia; order Carnivora; family Canidae; genus Canis; species Canis lupus. Next base: position 11,287,043 of record NC_049237.1, read on the forward strand.
AATCTACCAAAATTAATGAATGAAGATATATAAAATATAAATAATCAAGAAGTTTGGAAAGAATTATAATCAATTTTTAAAATTTTGCAAAAAAGAATTTGAGCTTTTTATCAAAAGTTTTATAGGTTGGCCATTCCAATACTTAAAGAGTTGATAATCCTTATGGTCTATAAATTCTTCAGCAGCATAAGGGAAAAGTGGAAGCCACCAATTAATTTTATATAATCAGTATGATTCTGATACAAATATGAACCAAATAAAATGCAAAAAAAATTTTAAAAACTTTGAATCAATCTCAGTAAATGCACAAAGTTTTGGTAAAAGAGTAGCAAATGGAATTCAACAGTACATTTAAAGAGAAATTTATCATGACAATTAAAGCCACCGAATTTGGAAATGTGTTAATATTATGAAAACACATCACAAAACAGTCCCTAGCAAAGGGAATGTGTGTATGTGTACGTACACACACATAATAATCCTAAAGCATTAAAAACAAAATATTTGATAAAAGTCATCCTTAATATCATATATACTACCTGCCTTAAATCAAACCTCAATGCCATATTATTGGTAAAAGATTAATAGAATTCCTATTAAAATATAACAAGAATTGATTGCTTCAACATCACTGTTTTATAACAATAGCATTGTTATATTTAGTTTTATAACATTAATATAAAACATTAAATTTAAAAAGATGTTAAATAAAAACAAGGAATATATTTATTGCAAAAGCAAGGGACATTTTTCATGATTTATAATAAAAGTGTAATGCAGTATTTATAAATAATATATATCAAGTCCAATAAATTACAATTTTTTAAAAAAAATCCAGTTTTATATGCTAGACTCACCTTTTACTAAAAATCCTTCTAGACATAATTAAAATCTACAAGTAAATATTTTACTTATACCCTTGTTTCAAACTAACTTTTATAAAGATAAATTTTTCCATACTTATTTCCATCCTCATAGGGTACATTATGAAGCACGCTTTAGGTATACCTACAAAAATAACATGTATTTTGATGCAGAGGTGGGAAGTTTGTTCCCATTTTGGAAAGAGGAAAAAGTAAGATTTCCTTTTGAAGATATACATAAATGTTATGGAAGACACCAATTGAATCCCTGGGAAGATTGGGTTAGAAGTGTCCGCTGCTCGTGAACAGCTCAACAGCATGGAGTCCTCCAGGTTGGTGTATCTCTAAACGTGACCCACCTGGAGATCCATGGTGTCGAACAATGAACTTTGCACACCAGCAAGGTCTCCATAAAGTGAGGGAGCTCCTCTTCACCATCGTTGGTTGAAGAATACACAACCTGCATCTACACTAACCCAAATCAAGTTCTGTCCTTTGTCTTCTAGAATTTCCTCCATCCATTTAAGCTCCCGGCCTGGATGCATGCTTCCCAGAATCCAGATTAATCCTGAGTTGGACAGTTTGCCTTTGCTAAAGAAAAATGAACATGGAAACTAGCAAAAAATTGCAGTCTGTGTCTACTTTCTCCTAAAGGTCCAAAGAGTACATTATTTGGGTTGCTGTATAACAAACATAAAATTGTACTTGGTGGCCAAATATATACATCTTGAGGTGGAATGTCAAAGTTCAACAGATATGCTTCTGTTTGCAGTTGTTACCTATACTTAACACGGCGGAGAAAGGATGCCCAGCTAACAGTCATGTTTAAAAACTGACCTGGGGTTGCACCACAATGAACTTCTAAAGTCCTAGTTGTTTCTGATTTTCCCTTTTACATTCAGGGGTGTCCTAAGTAGGCCCCAAACTAAGCTGCTCCATCCTCACTGTGGTCTGTTCCTGGTGCCTCTGGAGCTGCATTTCATGGGTTCCTTGAAGTGTTTTTCTGCTCTGCTTATTTCTGCTGTGCTCCTCAGCTCCTCACAGATGGCCACACCGGCTGCTCCAGAGCCCCACAGTAATATTCGCTCCAAACACAGGCAGCGTCCCTAGGCTGGAGTAAGGTGTAGGGAAAGAAAGTGTCTGCATATGTGGCGTGAGTTCATAGGATGGTGGGGGGGGGGGGTGCTGTGTTTAAATACATGTAGCCCATCTGCTTCTGATTTTTAGATGCATTTAAATGGGGCAATGTCTGTTATTTTTTCAACTAGAAAGAAATAAAAATTAAGATGGCTGTACTGCTGGAAGACACCATAGGTTAAATTCTCACTTCTTATGAAGCTGCTATCTTAATCCAAACTCTTCTGAAATGTATACCAATTGTTAATTCTGAAAATCTTTCTAATTTTCTCACTTATGACAACTGATTGCAACAACAGATAGATGGATAGACAGGTGAGTTTGAAAGAAACAGCACAATATGGTTGTTAGTCGTGAATTATTATTTCTTACTTTGATCAGAATTGGTTCTGATGATGCAGAGTACCCTGGAACCTACTGAGAGCCACAGAAAGAATGAAGCTCTGGTGAGGGGAGGCTAAAGTGTTAAAGAGAGCTCTTCATTAATCTAGTTTAAGAATATCATTTCAGTATAGAAGGAGAGAATGATCGAGTCTACTGACAGTTCTTCCTATCTGGCTACACGGTAGATTAGCAACACCACACAGGTACACACACTCCTGCATGAGAAAGTGTGGATTTCAGTTTCATCTTGTGGCTCAAACAAGGTAATCAGCAGCTACCTTCCCAAGTCACGTAGCCCCTAATTCCGTGTTTCTCCGTGTGTTATTAGACAACAAGACAGGAGTCTTTGTGAGATGTGATTAAGATAATGTTCTCTGTATGTATTAAAGCTTACACATTTAAGAAGTGCTTATGCCATTATTTTAGTGAATGAATCACTGACCGAGAAGCTAAAGGGCTAGGTCTTTACAACAAATGTGCTCAAATGGCATCTACGTGTTTTTAATAATAGTAATGGAAAGGAGGAGGAGGAAGAGGAGGAGGTTCATCAAAATCCAGAGATCATTGCTATTTGCGCTGCTACACCACAGGCTCATGTGAAAAGCTGCTGGTCTGTTGGATTCAGTTCAGCAAGGGCCCAACACATGATAGACGCTACATAACTAGATGTTGGATGAAGAAATATATGCGTTTCTTCTTTTTTGGTTGGTATTTGGTTGGGTCAGCTTTCAAAACTGCCTAAATGGCAAAAAAACACACCAACACTGGAAGCATGCCACTCAAGCACCCATGTCTGAAATGACTGGATCCATTTCCACCTGAATACGAGCATACATTGTACCTTTCAACTTTGCTAAGAACCAGGAATCACCACTCAATGTCCTTATTTTTGTGCAGTTCACAACTGTCTGGATTCTGAAAGGACACTGTCACTTTCCCAGGGCTGTGGCCTCCATATAGGGGTGCCTGCACTTTAGCAGTTGTGCAAAACGATCCAATGGCTTGCAGGAAGAATGTATTTTTATCTCGTCCTTTTAAAAAAAGGTGCATGTATACTCTAACAAACACAATCAAGTGATACCCAATTAACCCATATAACTTTTAAACGAATATCCCAATATTGACCAGGAGTCAAAATATCGTGGTTAGAGGTTAAGTAGCTGACATTCTCACTACATACCCCCCCCATCACTCCCATTTTTCAGTGTCTTCCTGCTGATGTCCACAGACCATATCTACTCTGTGTCTCAAGCTTTCTCAGAAACCCAGAAATCCGCTCTGCCCTGCCCTTGTGGCAAACTGGAAATGTCCCTGGGAGGTAGCCTTCAAATAATGATTATTTCAGCCTTTGGTAAATAAATTCCCCAGGTCTCTCAGTTCTCAGGCAAGATCTGTATGAGACACCATTTCTTAGAACTTCCCATGTGCTCAAGCGCCAGTCACCGTCCTGAGGTGCCCAGCCCAACAGAAAATCTTTTAGTGACTTCCTCTCCTTCCCTGTTTCATGTCCTCTCTCCCCTACAAAGCTCTTACTTCTCTGCCTTTATGCCCCGAGCAGAAGTAGGGTCTCGTTCCTGGGAGAATGCCCAACACAAAGAGATGGTGGTCAAAATCATTCAGATGCTACTGCTCCAAAACTATGATCCGGTTTTACTGATTTTCAAGGCAATCTGGTCACAGTCACTGACAAAGCAAAATAAGTCCTGTTTTATTTCTCTCTATAGCATAGTGTAGCTGCAATTTGGTATAATACTAAAAAAAAAAAAAAAAAAAAAAAAAGTGAATGTGGCAACAAAACATGTAGGTTAGTTTCCTTTCTTTCCATGTAAGACTAGTTTTCTTTCCATGTAAGACTTGTTTCCTTTCACCAATATCTCCAAAATCCACCCTGGGCTGTTCCCAGGTTCTGACTGGAGGGACAGGGGGAGATATCCCTCTTGGTGGTGATGATGGCCTCAGAAATAACCCTGCTTTTATTTTTATGGCATTACTTTTTTTCCCATTAACTCATGCAAACAAAATCATGGCTCACTAGGTTTCTGTGTTTGTTTTATTTAAACAGTCTTCACTGTCTCCTGGAAAACAAAAGGGAAAATAATGACAATAATAAAAACTAAGCACTCCTCTTTAGAGAAGATTATTCTTCTTTATCAGATACTTTTCCGTGTTTCTCTTCCCTCAGGAATTTACTAGAGATATTTGCATGAAAACACACTTTTTAAGCTAGGAAGTACACCCATATCTACTGTGTGTCACTTAATCCATAATACCCTCTTTGTATCTTTCCTTCCAAATATTAACGCTGAAGAAAATTCTGATGTTTTCACAAACAAGTCTTTGAGTTCAAGGAACCGTAAAACAAGAGATGGATTACTACATTGTGCATTCACAATGCACATAGATGCCTTGGGGAGAGGATGCAGACTTCAATATTCTCTCTGTATCTGCTGCATAGTTTCTAAAGGGGAAGGAATACTTCTCAAGTCTCTTACATTAATGCCTTCTTAAATTCTTAATTTGATTGAATGACATGTATTCTGACTCTCAGTGACAGGAATTAGATGCTTAAACATCGCACTTCTTAACCAACAGATATGCAAAGATATGGCATATCTTAAAAAAAAATTATAGACTTTATCTCATGTAGGTAGCCAATGGAGCTCAGGCAGGCGATAAGAACTCCTGGGTAGCCTCACGACAAAGACTTGCTGAGTTTAGAATCAGTGACCTAGATTCTTCTTGGGGTGAAGTCAATTATTCACATTAAGAAGTTAATGAGCAAGGGTGCTTCGGTGGTTCAGTCGGTTAAGTGTCCAACTTGATTTTGCCTCAGGTCATGATCTTGGGGTTATGAGATTGAACCCCGAGTCAACTTCTGCACTGGATTCCTGGAGCCTGCTTAAGATTCTCCTTCTCCCTCTGCCCTTCCTCACCTATCCATCCCCACCCTGAGCTCATGTACACGTGCACACACTCTCTATCAAAAAAAAAATATTAATGAGCAGTCATCTGTGATCTGCACTGCAACAGGAAGTTTCAGTGCACAATTGTGGGGACATTTTCAGTTTGCCAAATAATAGAGTTTCAATACAGAATCAGCTTTTCTTTATGAATAATGAATACGAGCAACATAAGTGTAAGAACCCCCTAGAATGAAATCGTTCATTTTTTGAGAGCAATGGTCTATGCCTACTTGCCTATTATTGCAACTACACAGATTATAAAGTATGAGAGATTACTAGGAACATAATCAAAATATTGAAATTCAGAATTGCATAACAGTAAGCTTCCTGAGAATAATAATAACTGTGATGTTTTGAATCTGTGTAGAACAAAGTCACTGTAAGCCATAAATCAGCTAACTCAACTTTAGCACAATAGAATTTGCTCTACTTATAAATTGACACTCGATCATTAACTCTTTAGGATTTTCTATTCTTTTTGTTAACTGTTTTATGACTATTCTCAGGTTAAAACCAATATTTGAATGGTGAAATCTTTCACTGTTGTGTTCATCTTGATAGTTAACCATATTAGGTTTTCTTTTTTTAACAAATCAAAATACATACTGTTCATTTTAGCCTTCAGATTTTCCATTTTGTGTAGCAATGTCATAGCATCGATTTGTCTACCTTCAGGGTCTACCAGACTCAATATACGTTGAATACATCCTTTATTCTACTTTCTATTTACTGTATGTCAGGATATAGCTCGTCCTTTCTGGTCAGCTACTTTCTTGAAAGTTAATTAGTCACTAGGTCAGTTAATCTCATTCTTTCTCTACTAGGAACCAGAAATCTCTCTCTCTCTCTCTCTCTCTCTCTCTCTCTCTCTCTCTCTCACACACACACACACACACACATACACCACTTTAATATTTAATCCACAGTCTTAGAGATTTAACAATTTGAAGTAATTAACTGCATGAATGATAAAATCAATGTACCAAAAAACTGATTATTGATATGACCTAAACCAACTCTTCTACTAGCTCTACCTATTTAGTGCTTGTCAATTGAGATACCTTGTTAAAAAATTAAGAGTTTTCTAGATTAACACCACTCTGACACTACTAGATTTAACAACTGATACGTTTCTGTTTTTAATTCTACAAGCACACAATGCAAACATGAGCTTCTCAAATAAGCATTCCAAAAAACCAGTTGTATGGACTATGAGAAATCCTTGAGAAAAATATTTCATAATCTTCAGTGTTAATTTTAGCCTTCTGTTCTTCCATTAAATTCATTGTCAACTCTTCAGCTGAAGTGTCTGATAACCAGAAATAAGATCACTTCAAATTTATTTATTGCCGTCACAGTGTGCTGGCATCAGCAGCAATCCCGAAGTATTTAAGAGAGGAACGTGTACCTCTGTATAAGCCAGCCTTTGTGATTCTACTATAGAAACAGGCACAAAAATTAGATAGGATGTTGATTTTAGATAGAGATGACATTTAGAATTTTACTTTCTTTTGGCCAGCATTCTTATTTTAAGAAGAAAAACCTGCCAAAAACACATGGAGGGGAGACATAAGTGAAAGACAAAAAGTAGGGGGAAATAGTGATTAGGTTCACACAAAAGTAAAAATTAAGACCTGCAGATAAGCAAATATGAGCTTTCTCCTGTGAAATACAACAAAAGATATGTCTGTTTTTCCTTTTCATGACTATTATTAATGCTTGCTAAAAATGGCTGTAACAGTGGTGCAACCAGGACCCTTTAATTATACTCTGAGTTACACCTAGCTATTCAGAAGGCAAATGCAGAAAACAAAAAGCAAGGAAATGAATAAAAGATAAACTATTTTCAATTAAGAAAAATGACCTAACACTGCTTTCCAACTCAGGAGCTCATTTATTACAAATCTGCTTTTGTTTGTCACCACTTGGCAATCTTGTTTCCTAAAGGGATACAGCCTGAGAGCTTTGGAGTTGGGAACAAATGTGAGTTGAAAATAGGCTGTTTATATACATATGCAATAGCAGTTTGCCACTATTATGCTGGCAAATACTAAATGTAGATCATCAGTGCAGATCTCTCTGCTAAGACTTCTATATCACAGCTTAGCCCGATGCTCCTCTGAGATATACATTGGTTTCCTCGAACTCAAATGTTCAAGACTGAACATTCTTCTTAGGAGACTGGCCCCTTCTTCATCAGCCAGACTGCCTACCCTAGAAATCCAACTGCTCTTGGGGCCTGTTTTTAGGGGGCCAATCTACTACCCTACCTTTGCTACCACACATACCCAAATACCCAGGCCAATCTATCTTGACTCTTTTTCCCCAACCCATCTTCTCCTTCCACATGCATCTCCACTGACTTAGTATGGGGGTCACTGCTCTCTCTTTTTTTTTTCATTTATTCCTCTAGGCTCCCTCTTTTCCGTATTTTTCTTTCTAAATCATTTTACATTCTTCAATCACCACCATTTTTCTTAACCACAAATCAATCATTTCTCTCTTTTGATTAGCCCTTTAATGATGCTTCAATTCCCTATACTCAATTTTGTTAAGGTGATAGTGAAGGCTCCTAAGTGTGTCACGGTCAACCTATGCAGCCACATCCCCACCACTACCCTCTCACTCTTGGATCTTCTTAAACTACCTTAATTTAACAAATGCATCGTGTTCTTCCCTCTGGTGATTCTTCAACCTTAGCTGAAGTTCCATGACCCTAAAGATCTTCTTACGTACTTTTTCAGTTTTGGCTAGAATCACTCTGAAAACACAGATATGAATACACATGTGAACACACAAGGCACAATTACTAACTCTAAAAGCACCCGGGCCTTAGATCTCTGTGGGTTGTAGAGCTTACCACTGACTGAATAATCTTCCAGCCTTGAAAGTACCACATTTTACCTAGAAACATAATCCCTCCTAGTGAGAACATTAAGGTTGTCTTTAGATACACCTGAAGATCTCATTATAATGCTTTCCTAGACCTAGACTAGACTGGGTAATTCAGGGAGTTCAAGAGAATTCAGGAAAGTAACATTTACTTTAACTTCTCATAATCACTGAGGAATCGTGTTCCATCTCTCAGAGAATTGTGGGGACTGCCTTTCCAAGTGCCTCTGGTGAATATTGTCATCTCTTAGGCCTTCCGAGGCCATCTAGTTCAATGCTCTCACTTAAGGATGAGACTGAAGGCCAGATGAATATGACACTCTGAACAGGTGTACTATTATTGTTGAGATTTTCCTTTCCTTTCAGAAATATTAATTTCCCCACTGCTCAAATGCTCTTATTTCCCTCTTGCATTATCTGTGAAGAAATAGAAAGATGAGTCTTTATTATACTCTTAAAGCCTTAAACTATATGAAGCATGAAAACAGTAACAGAAACGTTACACACAGACAGTTCCACCAGAGAGTCCCCCAAGTCAGTCGCACATCACACATTCCCCCAGGTCCCTGACATGTACATCAATTAATTGATCTCACCAATGATATACAGCCTCAAGACTTGCATGGCCAGAAGCAGAGATTCATATTCCTAAAGTTACTGGAACCCTATTCATGTTTTATATAATGGTGACTATACTTTTTTTCATTTAAGTTTTTTATTTGAACATCAAATAGGCTGAGAAAATTGCTTGTAAGTGCTTGAGCATCCCATGGATTCTTTACATTTTAAAGGTGCAAAAGAGGTTCACCAGTGGGTTTCATTATACAAAATAAACCTGCAACATAACACAAACACATCAACAGAGGACGCATCAGCAAAAAGTCATACTGATCCATCAAATGCATTTTGGCATTTGAACCTTTTGCCATAAAAAGGAAAAGTGATTTACTGAAGGAATATCATTTTAGGTGCAATGGTTAGGGTAGGGACAGTATAGTGGTGGGAAAGAATCATCTGGGTAAATTTCAACCATGAGAGATAGAGGGGAATTGGCAAGTTAAGACTAAAACTCCAATTGTTTACTAACAGGGATATTAAATTTATTTTCAGAGAATCCACTGTAGGAAGCATAAACTGAGTCACAGAAATAGCATGTTCATAAGAGTGGAAACATCAAAAGGGGTTCAGTGAACCTGCCTATTTATATTGCATTTTAAATATAGCTCCTGGACGAATGACAAGGTGGAAATAGAATGAGGCAAAAGACTGTAGCCCCAAGTGTAAGAAAAGTTGGGGAGACTGAATTGCTAAAAACTTGAGATTTTCAAATTACATTTTATTTTAAGAGGGTTTTTCAAAGTTGTTAGGATTTAGATTCTTATTATACATGCTCAAAATTGTGCATTATAGGACACATAAATTTTATCAAACTGGAAATGAGACCTGTTTTAAATACACAGCTTTATATTTCTACCCACGGGTGCATTATGAAGATCAAATATAGAATAATTTTGTGAACATATTTAGTATAATTAGGTAACACTATGAAAATATTATTTCCAGGATTACCTGAATCCATACAGATAAAATATTTTGCCCTAATTTCCTTTGTTGGTCCTAGAGAAATTTTCTAACTCTAGGATGCCAAGAGATGCCTAGATATTCCAAAGTACTATGAGTTACAAAATACTGACTCAAAAAAAAAAAAAAAAATCCAAGCAAGCTGAAATTACAAATGTAGAGCCCATTCAATGGCAGCCTTCAATCTGTTTGTTATGCCTCTACTTGACAACAATTACAACCAGGCTCTATTGAAGAAATACTATCCTTTCTGAGGAATTCTTGGTGATTGATGGGTGGCCACAGCTAAGTGCTAGATGCTTCTGGAATATAATAGCTTACATATCATTTACAATTTGGAAACACCAAAAACCTTTTTTCTGATTGAAAATAAATCCACACACATTGTAAAAATTAAGATAGAACTCTAAAGAGTATAAAGTGAAAGTTCATTATGTTTTTCTCTGAGACATAACCAATACTGCATTTTCTGTATATCCTTTGGGATTGCTTTTTACTCATATGCTACCCTTTATATATGGTATATAGATATAAATGGGTATACACCCATTTATTATGATGATCATGCTATTACCTCATAAAGAGGGGTCAGAGAGGATATTTTGAGATCAGATACTTTCGTTTTCATCATTATAAAATATTTCATAACCTTCCATGATTTTAAATAATTATTTATATGAAGTATATATCCTGTCATCTCAGGGCTGATTATTTATTCAATGACAATACAATGGATAAGAGCCAAAAGAGTGGGGAAGACAATGGCTTTAGAGTGGGAGAAAATGTAGAATAAATTGGCCAAAAGTCAAGAACAATGGGAGTATATAGCCAGAAAAAGGGGGGAAAAAAGACAGAGAAAGAAAATATGAGGACATAGAAATAAAAGACCAGAAGGAAATATGGTTGTTTATGGAAAGGAGTGTTTAAAAGTCCAGTAATCAATTACAGTTAGCCCTCGAATAACATGGGCTTGAACTGCATGGGTCCACTTATACATGGATCTTTTTTTCCAACAAATACAGCACTGTAAGTGAATGTCTTCTTCCGTATGATTTTCTTAATAACATTTTCTTTTCTCTAGTTTGCTTTATTGTAAGAATACAGTATATAATCCATATAACATACAAAATATATGTTAATTGTTACCAGTGAGGTTTCTGGTAAACAGTAGGCTATTAGTTAAGTTTTGAGGGAGTCAAAAGTTATACGTGGATTTTTTACTGCATGGGGGGGGTGTTGGCCCTCCTAACCCCCATGTTGTTCAAGAGTCAACTGTACAGTCATTTCATGCTCCCTGTCTACCTTCTTCCTTCTTTTCAGGAAGGATGGAGTTTCCAGGTCAGCACTCAGCCTACCCTCTATTTGCCTTAGGTAGGAAAGTGGCTTATCAGCAAAATTACAACTGGAAATTAAGCTGAGATGGTTATCTTATCAGATAAAAGCCTTCTCTGTAATATTTGCTATGAAAGACTATAGGGTAGCAGAGATCCACCTACCTGGCTTCAAGGTTGAATCTGAGAACCATGATCTTCTGTGGTGTCACCGAGCTTGACTGTAAGAGCACAACCTCTTGAAGAACTTAAAAAGTTATCTGGGAGCAACTCAGAGAGAGGGAAGTTATCCCCAGGTAACTTTAACATAACTTGTGACTCCGCGGCCTAAGGGGTGAATCGGTGGTAGAACTAAGGGAGTTTGAGCCATTATCTTGACTCTGCATCATTAAGATCAACTCATCATTATGATCATTATGATCAGAACTATTTTAATTCAGCAACTGATTGTCCCACTGAATCTTTCCAGAAGTTCTGGGTGCAATGGAAAGAGAACATTTGCTTTTTACTTTCCCAGACGAGTCTTTGCAGTACCTTCCCCCAGTCTAAAAGGATCGTCTCTAAAAAGACCACAGGCTTAGGGAAAACATGGGTGCCACTGTCAGTAAAGTAGCGAAAGAGAGAAATAAGATAGTAAGGGGATGGTAAGCATAGTGGAGAACGATTCCAGAAGTCTGATAGCAATTTCAAGGTCAGCTTTAAGAAGAGAAAGAGTAGGATAGAGGTACTTTTTGTTTGTTTGTCTTAAAGGATGGAAGACAGAAGACATATGAACCTTTAATTTAACTTCACTGTAAAAGGATTTTGGAAAAAATATCTTATTATTTTTTCTTCCTTGGCATCATCCTTGACCATCTTCAAATATCTACAATTTTTCTCCATGTTGGTGCTTAAACTCTTATATTTCAGCTTAAAATTGGCTCATTGACACCAATTTATTTATTTGTGTTTTAGGCTTAAGCTATAATTTCCCATTCTGCTCATGCCATGGATCTTTTTCCCCCCCTCCCCTTGAGCTTTTTCTCTTGGTTTGTACATCTTGATGCTCGGGGACTAGCCAATATGGCAATCCAATTAGGGTCTCACAAGACCAATATCATGTCACTAAAGAGTGAGATGGTACTAAATCTTATTCCTTTAATCTTCTTAAAGTATATTCAAAGCAAGAAAGATAAATGACATTAAATAAATGAGGAATAATTTGCCAAATCCCAACTTAAGAGAAAAGGATTTCTCTAACTATAAATTATCATCAGAATTATTCAATACTTATGTCTTTCCCCTTCTCTTTCAAAGCCATGCTTGGCATTTATCTAAGGTGATGTAATTCATTCATTCATTCATTCATTCATTCAACTAGTGTTAATATCTGCTATATACCGAATACCTGTTTGAAGACCTGGAGATTCAGTGATAAGTTAGCTCTTGTCCCTGCCTTCAATTGGAATATTAAAAACACAAAATAAAAGTTACATAAATGACTGCATTAAATTCTAGGAAGGAAACAGAGAAGGGGCTAAGATGGCTTGTAAACCAAGCCATTATTTTAGACTGGAATCACAGGGACCAGCTTTCTGGGGCTGTGGCCAATAATCAGACTAGATAATGAAAGGATGCTTTCCATGCTAAGCATGAGAAGGTTCGATATGAAGAGAGCAGAAAATGGCATATATTCTAAGCAGAAGCCTTGAAGAAGAAAGAGCCTATCATGTTTAAGAAACTGAGACAAAGAAGTACAGCTACAATCTGACTGAAACAGAAGGTGGCTCAAGATGAGACTGGAGAGGTGGGAAGTTCTAGATCATGCATGGAAGACCATGACAAGAAGTGCATTGAGGGGGGATCCCTGGGTGGCGCAGCGGTTTGGCGCCTGCCTTTGGCCCAGAGCGCGATCCTGGAGTCCCGGGATCGAGTCCCACGTCGGGCTCCCGGTGCATGGGGCCTGCTTCTCCCTCTGCCTGTGTCTCTGCCTCTCTCTCTCTCTCTCTCTCTCTCTCTCTCTGTGACTATCATAAATAAATAAAAAAAATTTTAAAAAGTTTAAAAAAAAAAAAAAAAGAAGTGCATTGAGGGTAGGAAGGGAAGAATCAAGAATGACTCATCACAGACATTTCCCTCAGCCAAGTAATCAAGCTGAACATAGTTAGTAAGTCATGTTGATAGCATGTGCCCTTCATGGTCGCTGGGGTTCCTCCCCAGAAAACCAATGATTAGCATTAGTCTAATCATGCGAAAAACATTAAACAAACCAAAATTGAGGGATATTCTTCAGAATACCTGAGTAGGAATCCTCAAAGCTGTCAAAGTCATGAAAGGCAAGGAAAGTCTGAGAATCTGTCAGTATCAAAGAGAAAAATATGACAGCTGGATTTATAATGATTTTTGAAATGGATCTCAAAACATAAAAAGGTTATTGAGGAAAAACTAAGGAAATATCAATAAAGTATGGTCTTTAGTTAATAACAGTGTATCAATATTGGCTCATCAGCTGTGTCTAATATATCCTACTAATGAAAGCTCTTAACAACAGAGGAAACAGGGTAAGAGGAATATGGGAACTCTCTACCATCGCTATAACTTTTCTGTTAACTCTGAAAGTGTAATAAAAAAAATTAAGTTTATTTAAAAAATGAGTCCCAAGTTTCTAGACTTAGCAAATTAATTGATAGTTGTGTCATTTCCTGAAATGAGAAAGATAAGGAGACAATGTGGGATGAATGTAGGAGGAAGGGGAAACAAGTTTCAGGAGGCACCAGCATTTTACTGTGGAGCACCTTAAATTAGAGATGTTAGTGAAACACCCAGAGACAACAGGCAGAAGGGAATGGAGGTCTGGATGATGCCTCAAAACTAAGTAAGAAAGTAGAATGGGGGCTGCCAGGACCTGCTGGACAGTACAGAATAATGGGGACAGAGTTTCAGTCTGGGATGGTGAAAAAATTTTGGAGACGGATAGTGGTGATGGTTGCACAACAATGCAAATGTATTTAACACCACTGGACTGTACACTTATAAATAGTTAAAATGGTAATTTTATATTATGTATATTTTGCCATAATAAAAAGCCACAAATGACTGGGTGGCAGAAACACGAATACTTATTTTATTATCCTTTTCTGTATTACAAATGTAATAATAAAGAATAGCAAAGTATAGACAAAACCAGAAAGTGCTGAAAAGAACAATGAAGGTAGACTGGCACCTATTCTAGATGGAAAGTCAAGAAAAGCATGTTTGAAGTGATGACTTGCAGTTGCTTGATCTTTTTCTAGGTGTCCTTCCCAGAAGGAGCTTTTTTTTTTTTTTTTTTTTTACATATCCTTGGACCCTCTATGACCAAGTCTAAGGATGATAATGTGATCCAGAGACAAAGATGCTAGCTTGCATTTGAAACTCAGCTTCAGCTGTTAGAGGTACTGTGACCTTGTCTGTTTCTCAATTTTTCCTTTTTTAAAAATATCAGTGAGGGTGACAAAACATGAGAGACACCTAACTCTGAGAGAAATGAACAAGGGGTAGTGGAAAGGGAGGTGGGCAGGGGGATGGGGTGACTGGGTGACGGGCACTGAGGGGGGCACTTGGCAGGATGAGCACTGGGTGTTATGCTATATGTTGGCAAATTGAACTCCAATAAAAAATAAAAATAATAAAATAATAAAAATATATACATTATTTATTTTAAAGAGACAGAGAACAAGAGAGAATGAATGCAGGGGGAGGAAGAGGGAGATAATTTTCAAGGAGACTCCCTGCTGAGCAGAGTCCAGTCTGAGGCTCTAGCCTACAACCCATGAGATCATGACCTGAGTCAAAACCAAGAGTCGGTTGCATAACCCACCAAGCCACCCAGGCGCCCCAGTTTTCCAACCTTTCTAAGCCCCTTTTTCCTTATTTGTAAGATGGAAGTAATATTTATCTTGAAGCTTTAGGTGAAGACTGAATAAGGTTTATAGACTATATGTACATACATATATGAATCATAAGACATACTCGGCAAAGGCCAGCTTTATTACTATCAATAGTGTCTGGACAGAGACATGTGTCAAAGTCTCCTTCAAGTGGGCAAAGCCAGGATGGCAAACTCTGCACACTCTTTAAGGTTCTATGACTCACTAGGGCAGATCTCCTGGTTTCTCGCTATCGGGACGAAAGCAGTCCTCTGGGGTTTCTCCCTAGAACACCCCTGATAAACAGACGGTTGCTATTCATGATCTTTCTGCCTCTGAGTCACAAGTTCTCACTCCTGCAGAACAGGGCAATTTCCTTTTGAGTACTGACATCCTCTGAGGATTCTGCAAAGGAAAACTACTTAATTTGAAAGGTAGCCAATGGCCACAAAATACTCTGTTCAGAACCTTCTTTCTTTTTTCTCAGAATATATGATCAATATTATTGGTTATTCTTAGCCCTGCATAGCAGTACATTGCCTTGTGTGAGAGGCACTGACATGAAAGTACACTGAGGGGATATCACTGTTCTGATTCCATTGTGGGCAATCTTCCCTTAGATTACATTTCTGTTACCTCCTTCCCAATCTGTCTCAGCAGGATACAAGTCAGCACTTCCAGAAATCTAAGCACAAGCTCCACATTTCTTATGTCTCCCCAAGATTAGGACTGTTTTATCTCTGTTTTGAAGGAATTTCCCTAAAATTTTGACAGTAACTGTAACCTATGACACCAGATTAGGAAAAAACAACAAACAAACAAACAAACAAACAACAACAACAACAAACAACAAAACCCTCCAGGACTATTAATTGTAAGGTTCATGGTGGACTTTGATGGGAAGCATTCAGGAACAGCTGGATATGATGAGGTGTGCGAGGGCCGGGAGAAAGCTTTATTCCTTACTTGTGATCCTAGTCAACTGAGAAGGTAGCCAGTTCTCATGTCTGCTTTATGTTTGTGAAATATCAGGTCCAACAGGAATAAGTAAATCAGTCTACCAAGACGAGGAATATATTTTTAAATATTTTCAAATAGAAAAAATTAGCATCCCTATAACAGTACTATATAGATAAATGCAATAAAACCAGTTGGAAGTTTTCATCTGAATCTAAATTAGGTAAATAGCAATAATAATTTTAGTATGCTTCATCTGTACGGCATTTTAAATGTATCCAAATTTATTTCCTCTGATTCTAGAATTATCTTATGAGTTTGGAAGTGCACATATTGGTAATATTCATTACAGAAATAAATAAGCTTCAGGATTGAACGATGTTCTGAGAGTCACTGTTTTTGTGTTTTTCTGTTTTTTGCTTTGTTTTGATTTTTGGGAAAAGGTGCAGTGCACTCGAGCTGGAAAAATTGATCCATTTCCTGGTTATGTCATATACTTGAAGTTGAGATTGAGCCAACTCTTAAACTCTTAAGTACTCATATTCCTCACCTGGAAATCAGTAATGACATCTCCCTCACAAAATTGTAAAAGGAGCAAAAGATGCAAAGATAAGCCTGAAAGAAGTAGACATTCAACAGCTATAAGGAAGAAGCAGCTCAAGAAGAGCAAGGCACGCCTGCAGTCAAGTCATCTCTCCGTAAGAAGCCATGGTTCCCCAAAGCACTCAAAGCTACCTGCAAAGGGGTAATGTTCCAGAATGACTGAATGCTCAAGCTCACACTACCAGCCTTTCAACTCAGAACGCATCTACCCATTGGTATTGAATTTTATCATAATATTCAAGAGCAATAATTCTGAAGGAAATGAGGACATAATAATTGGGTTATGAGACAGAGAAGTTATTTTTTGAATAGGCGATCATTTTTAATTGGAATAATCATACCAACATTTCTTTAAAACTGCCAAGTCACTGTATTAACAAGAAAAACGATTCTTATGATTTCCCATTAGAGGAAAGAAAACAGATCATAGCCCCAGGTTAAATTAAGGGAAACTGTAAGGCTTGGGGGCTCCTCAGCAAACAGTCTGAGCAGGAAATGCTAATCCCTTATTTCTCAAAATTCACTCCCTGGCAGAGACCTTTTGCTCTAAAGATAAAAGGCTGATAATTGGTGTGACCAGAAAAACGTGATTCCTACCCATATATTTAGTTCCTTTCTGGAAATCTGCTAAAATACTTCCCACTGAATTCCCATAGCTTCCAACACCACAGGTCAAGTGTCCACATTAGGCTGAAAGCAAGGATTAAACCAGGAAGGTTCTCACAGATTCACATCCTTCCTGTCCCCATTGCAGGCCTGAGCATGAGCATGTACATTTATTAGAGGTTACAGGGAAGAGCGGAATTCAGTTCCTAGGCACTCTAAAACAGGAAGACCTCTCTTAGGGTACGTTTTAGGAGCCCATGAACTAAGCTATGACTTGATGCTTTAGTCTTGTATAGGAATTGTCAGTACATAGATAAAAATTCTCCCATTTAAATACAGCAGGGAAGGCAACACATCCAGCAGAACCAACAAGGAAGAAAAAGAATAGAGACTGTTCATTATAATTTAGCCCTGAGGAAATTGTAGTTTATCAGGGAGTCCCAGAGACCTCTCCTCAGAGAACCCAGGAGAAACCTTATGTCCCACTCAGAGGGTTTAAAAACCATAAGAGTGGTGTTCCTTGAGATCTACCTTCCCAAAGAGTCCTGGACTGCAGCTGCCTCACTGAGTCAAGGTAGGTCATCAGAGCAGCCCCCCAAGATGGGGAGTTTTTCCTCCTCACATCTCTTTCTTCACACAGGGCCACAGTCAAATCACAAGCTTATTTCCAACTAAAAATTTAAAAAATATCCTAAGTGTCCCGCAAAGCGGAACTGCTTCACAGGGATTGAGCAGCAGAGACTTCCTCCTCGTCTCCTCCAAGTAGGCACTTGGTTTACTCAGGAGGGGAACAGAATTATTGTGAGGCAGGGTCAGGGAGGTTTTGATTTTGACAGTGAATTCCCTGTCCTTTGAGGGTGAGCTGATTCAAGAGAAAAGTGTGGACCCCTCATTTTTAGTTTGCTTCTCTGTAACCCATTTCGAGGACTTATCACACATGAGTTGCCAGTTGACTTTTGTTGTACATCCAAGGGTACTTCTAGGGATGGCACGGTGGGTTTTCTGTGAAGAAGGACAGCTAACAGAGCAGGACAGAAGGTAGGCATTCTGAGTTCTCATTCAAGCTGAATCACCTTAGGCAAGTCCTCAGAGATCGTTAATTCTGAATTTCTTCAACTTGTTACCATGACCCTTTTAGAGTCCTTGTGAAAATGAAATGAGATGATGTATCTAATAATCTGTCGTAAACAGTTGTTTTATTTATTTAACAAAGTATTGGGGTTTTTTTGAAACTATCATTATGTAACTCACAAATATGACTTCAAGAGACTGGGAACCATGCCCAGTGATAAAAAGGTGGACATACGTTCTGAAAACCAAAAGGAGATTCCTAATCCACTAGGTACATTTATGGGACAATGGAATACAGAATTTGTCACTTAGAACCACCACAACAAATGAAGTTTATTAACCCAAATCATATGATTTTGAGCCAGTGAGCTTCCCCTGTCTTGTCTTAGTTCCACAAGAAATGGAACATAGTGGAACTAGTTACACTTCAAGGAGCATTACAAGCATCTGTGAAGCTTCTTCAAGAAGAAGGATCAGAGGGACACCTGAGTGGCTCAGTGGTTGAGCGTCTGCCTGAGTGTCTGCTCAGGGCATGATCCTGTAGTCCCAGGATCAAGTCCCACATTGGGCTCCCTGCATGGAGCCTGCTTCTCCCTCTGCCTGTGTCTCTGCCTCTCCCTCTGTGTGTGTGTGTGTGTGTGTGTCTATCATGAATAAATGAATAAAAATAAGAAAAATGAAGAAGGATCAGAAAATGCATTTTTATAAAGTGTCAGATAGTAAATATTACAGACTTCAGAAGCCCCATTTGATCTTTGTTTCTCTTCCTCCTCCTTCTTTTTCTGTAACTCTTCATCAATATAGAAAAAAAAAATTCTTGGCTAGAGGCCATATAGAAAGAGGTAAAAGGCTGCATTTGGCCCCAGTTCCTACTCTAAAACAATGCAGTGATGAGAATTGGAAACTCTAGAGCAACATGTTATTAGCTCAAATCCACATTATTTTTTTTGACCTCCTGATGTATACTTTATATATTTCATACTTGTTTTTTTTACTTACATTGTGACAGATGCTGCGTGATAAATTATAGTAAAATGCAGTTATTCACTTCATATCTTAAACACACTTATATGTAGAGGTGTTTAGATAAATTTATGCCTTTAACATATTTTATATATAATAAGCACTCAATATAATGACAAAAATAATATAAATAGTATATATTATACTCTATTTTACTCTATTTTATGCGGGTCTTCTTTTATAAGAGATTTAGGGCATCTGAGTCAAATCCACTTGGGTGGATTTGGAACCAAAGAACTAAGCTCTTCCACCTATTTGCTTTATCTTGAGCAACTCATTTGACTTCTTTAAGCCTCTCTCCCTCTTATGCACAGTGGAGATTATGATGCCTACACTAGTGAGCTGTGAGAGCGGAGTGAGATGAAGCACACGAAAGAGCCTATCTCCAGGTCTGCCACTACTTAATAAGGACTCATTTCCATTCCAAGGCATACCCTTCTCAATACTCATTTCATCAGTTATAGCAACAGATCTGTTACAAATATTTCTTGTTGTGTTTAAGTGAATTATATATGTCAAGTGATCTAGCGGTGCGTACACAACCAAACAACCAGCAGAAAGCACAGAAGTCCATCAATCATGTTATTTTGGAACCCAATCATCATATTTGCGGTACTGACAGATCGGAACAGGCTGCTGTAGTGTCACTCCTTGAGATAAACTTGTCATTGACTGGATTGCCATTAAAGCATCTTGTCTCTTTGTTCATAAACACACCTTCTGGAAAGAACTAGAATCCTGTAATGCCAAGCAGATATGAAACATTTGGCTGACTGATTCAATTATTCACTCCTTCACTTGAGAGGTTTTAGTGTCTGAGAAATAGCCTATAACTAGTTCTGCCCCCACTCCCCACCAAAAAGAATTTTTTAAAAAAATGGGATAAATTTCCTGCTTCTTTCAGTGTCTTGGTCACTCCCTGTAGCATAGGAATGGGCCTACTCTTCTATCTAAAGCCCAAACCATTATGAATGGGAGAAAGTCATAGAATAGTAGAGATCTATTGCTCTGTGCTTACATGTACCTACTTTCTTTTAACACAGGACACTATGATACTGGCAGACATCAGAAGTTAGATGATCAACTGAATGACCTAATTAATCTTCTCTGCCATGGTTCCATCCAATTTTCTACTGCCTTCTTAGGTAAATGTCAGATGAAATAGAATGGTGCAGGGCATAAAATATAATGTTTCCTTCTGACGAAAGATTTTGCTAAAGGGAGCCAATAGGGTAAGTCTATACCTTTGTAATAGCACACTGGCTTTTCATGGTTTGATCCAACCTACCTCTTCAGCTTCCTTTCCCACATCCCCATCCTCTGCTGTAGCCACTGAGAATAATGTATAGGACTCTGAATGTTCCATTCTTATGCTTTAGTGAATGCTGTATCCTCTTCTTGGAGATCCTTTTTCCTCCTCTGCCATGGATTGAATGATTGTGAACCTTCAAAATTCGTGTTGAGACCTTAATCCCCAGTTTGATGGTATTTGGATATGGAGTCTTTGGGAGAAAATGAGGTCTTATGAAAGTGAGATCCTCATGCTGGATTAGAATTCTTATAAGAAGAGATTTGCTGTCGGGTGCCTTCCCACTCCCTACCCCCACCATATGAAAATATAGCAAGAGGGTAGCTCTGTGTAAACCAAAGGAAGGGCTCTTACCAGAACCTAACCATGCTCGCACCCTGATATCAGACTTCCAGCCTTTAGAACTGTGAAAAATAAAAGTTTGTTGTTGAAACCACCTAGCCTATAGTATACCTGTTATAGGAGCCCATACTGACTAAGATAACCCATGAACCCAGTAAAATCCCACTTGCTCTTTAAAAGTTCTTTTAAACCAAGTCTCTGCTAGATTAGTCCCACCTTCTTGTCTGTGATTGCAGGAGTCCTAATACTTCTTCTATGGGTTCTATTAGAGGACCCATATATGGTGTGTCATTGTTTATTCCTCACCTTATCTCCCAGGATAGACCCTAAGGGCTGGGATTATTATTGATCATCTTTGTATTCTCCATGTCCAGCAGAGTAACTGGTTGCAACTAATTTTGCAGCAATAAATGTTGAAAGATAACATGTATTTCCAGTGTGTTAAGATCTGTCCCTTATAAAGCACTCCCATGTGTCTTCTATACAAGGACTGAATGCTGCAGGGAGGTGGAAAAGTAAGCTTAAAACGCAGAATGCTGGGGCCCCTGAGTGGCTCACGTGGTTGAGCATCTGCCTTTGGCTCAGGTCATGATCCTGGGGCTCTGGGATCGAGTCTCACGTCAGGATCCCCAGAAGGTACCTGCTTCTCTCTCTCTCTTTGTGTGTCTCTCATGAATAAATAAATTAAATATTCCAACAAATGCAGAGTGATGAAGATGATACTGACATGAGTGATAGATTTTCTATTGGTTTTAAATATGGGTAATGTGTGTGTGTGTGTGTGTGTGTGTGTGAGAGAGAGAGAGAGAGAGAGAGAGAGAGAGAGAAATATACCTCTGGAATTTGAGCTCTTTTCTGGGAAGAGGTGGAGTTGAAGGAAGTTACCCAGTCCTGCTCATCTTTGTGAGCAACCTATGCTGTGGCTCCCTTTGGAATCCATCAGACAGAAAGGGGAGAGACGCCAGGGTCTGATTAGTTCCTCCCATTTTGCCATCATTAAGGCGGTGCAATCCGTCACAGAAGGATTGTCATCCCTGTCCAAATCTTTTTTCTTTGAGCTTATATGAAGATGAATGAAAAGTTTCTTAAAAGGTGGAGGCAAATTAGCTTCCAGTCTCTGTAAAACAGTTTCTCTGAAAACAAACTCTTTTCTTTCTTCCAATGGATTATGGGTACCAGCCAATGGCACTAGCTCATTGATAAGCTTAGGGAGCTCATACTGAAAAAAGATGAAACAATCAAAGCAGATTTCCTGCAATTTTTGTTGAAATGCTCCATTTTGATTGTCGGTCTTCATTTAGTGTGGAACTCTCTTCTAGTGAGGCCAGATAAGCAGCCTTATTTCCTGGCAAGCCTCTTTTTGATTTCGTCACTGAGTAACCCCCAAAGAGAATACAGTATTTACAAACAAGGCTTCTGACATGCTGTCCCATACTTCCTTGTCCTCTCACAGCTCCAAACACCTCTTAAAATAGCTTTGCAAGTGCCTTCCCAACATTCCCTAGGAGCACATCACATTCCAGTGTAAGTGATAGAGGTCTGAGAGAGCCCTCTGTCACCTTCCTGTGAGTTTCTCTGGACCATGAAATGCCCAGTGTCCCAGACAACACCAGTTCCTCAGCTCATCTCCAACTGCTTCTCTTTGCCACTTAACTCTGATATCAAACAAAGAAAAAAGACAACCCAAAAAATGGGCATTTAATTTGAAAACATTTGTGGCAACAGTGATTACACATATGGTTATCAGGACTTCAGGAGGAAGAAATCTGCTATTTGGAAGAAAAGTACAATGACAGAGTTAGAAGAGATGACATGAAAATACAGCTTTCTAATCTGTCTTTTGTTTTCCTTCTTACTCTAATACTGCATACTGCATGGACAATTTCTGTTAACTTGGCAGTAAATGCGACAAGAGAGTTTCTTAATAACCTCATGTATTGGGGAAGCAGAAGAAAGAACTGGATTGTGATGCTGTTTTCCAAAAGGCTTCATTCATCATACTCCCCTCTGCTTTTTAAAAGATGTCATACATTTCCAGGGAACAAATACACTGTGCAATTTGTTTTCAATTATTCTTTATTATGTAAAGTTAAAAGTTGACATCTTTTTATAAGCATCAATATTATTTTAAAAAATATTAGTCCAAATAGATACTGCAAACGTAAATGAAAGCCCCAATTATTTACGTGCAATTCAGTAGCAAAAATAAATAGATGAGATCTCCAAGATGTCCAGAAAGCAAGAAAGCAGCTACTAGGGTTGATTCTTGGCAGAAACCCAGAAAAATGACACAATGGTCGATTCATGTTCTGATAGGTTGGCACCATGTCATATCTACCATTAAAATTTTGATGATTGCTCATGTCTGAACCTCAGCCTTTCCTTTGGAAATCATCAAGGAAATAGAAGATGAGAGATGGAGAAAGAACAGGAGCCCCACACAAATCAGGAAGAACTACAAGGGTTTTGTTTGCTTTCTGTTTTCTTTTGTTTGTAGCTCAAACCTTTCTTAGAAGGGATTAACCCAACGATTAAAAATAATCATGTGGAACATTCCACAAGGAAGGTAGTCATGGTGAAGGAATGAAACTGACAGTGGGTTGGGTGTCAGGATGTTGAGGCACCAAAACCTGGCTCTATCATTGTCTATCACAGGACAACTCGCTACTATCTTTTGGTCACAGTCTCCTTAATTGTAAAATAAAGGTGCCAAACTAGATGAGATTAAATACTTCACCAAATTATAGAACATGAAGTTGAAGGAACGGAAGGTAAACTGGCAATGATGCAAGACCTCCAAGATCATATTTTTAACCTCTAGTCTACACTGCCTGACAGTGGGTGCACACATTAGGAGACACAAGAGCCTCAAATTGAGCAAAGTGCTCAAAGCCTTTTCTTTTTCTTTCTTTTTTTTTTAAGATTTTATTTATTTATTTATTCATGAGAGAGAGGCAGAGACAGAGACAGAGGGAGAAGCAGGCTCCATGCAGGGAGCCTGATGTGGGACTCGATCCCTAGCCTAGGATCATGTCCTGAGCTGAAGGCAGATGTTCAACTGCTGAGCCACCCAGGCATCCCAAGCCTTTTCTTTTTAGGTTCTAAAGGAGGTGGTGAAGGCCAGTCAAAGATTCCCATAGCCAGGGAGAAGAGGGCTGCTTGACTGTCAGGGTCATAGCAGTGTTGTGAGGAAATGTTCAGCCTGAGAGAGGATGAACGTGGGTATGTGTGCACCTTCCACTTCCACTAGTGACACTTGTGTGTGATGACAGAGGGATATCAGCTAGGAGGGAAAAGTACAGTGCTGTGTACAAAATAAGTGT
The DNA here is from genome assembly GCF_011100685.1 of Canis lupus familiaris. Classification (NCBI taxonomy): domain Eukaryota; kingdom Metazoa; phylum Chordata; class Mammalia; order Carnivora; family Canidae; genus Canis; species Canis lupus. The sequence continues at coordinate 11,311,315 of NC_049237.1, forward strand.
TTAGCAGTATCTGCTGAGTGAAGGAATAAAAGAACAAATCAATGAATCCTCCAATTCTATGAATAAGACCAAAGCTACAGTATGGCAAGTTATCCAACATAGTACTTAGTTTTGTGATGTAAATTGCTATCCTTGGTCACATATCTTGTAGATGGAGTCAAACAAAAAGAATCAGTGGTACTGTAAATCCATCCCAGTATGGGGAAAAAGTGGTCTGTTGAAATCAAATGTGATTTGTGTTAGCTAAAATTTGTTTCAACACAAGTTCCTCAAAAAAAACAAACATGTTGTATACCTTTAAAAGTTCATGTCCTAGATATTACTTAGATTCAGCTTAAATAAAGTAATAATACTATTATATACCTACAAAAGTAGCCCATATAAAATTTTGTTCAGGCTTAGGTGAAGTGTTGGTTTCAAAAATGGGAAAATGTGCCAGAAGTGAAGATTTCTTCTGAAATATATATATATTTTTTTAACCTAGAAAGAGATTCTTTGAGCTGTTTCAGAAAATGATGACTTGCTATTATGGAAGCAACAGAAGAGGCAAGTTAGGATGATAAGAAACTTCGAACGTTCAGGAGACTAGTGGCACAAAATTATCATTAAATAAATATTTATTGAGCTCTGTTATGTGACAGGAATAGAGCTGAGCACAAGATTCAATGCTGAAAGGAAGAATTTAAAAAGAAAATACAAATCTTGCCCATATGGAGCAGGTTTCTTCTAACGAAACCAGAGAATATCGATGACAATCCGTTGTGTAAAGGAGCTGAATATAAGGTATATGTGAGAACTGAAGAGTGGGCCCAAGCAAAGCTATTACAAGTTTAAAAAATGGGTGCCATTAGGTGCCCTGTGCAAAGGCCATGTCTGAATTGCTGGAATGACTAGATCAACACCATCAATTAGCATCACTTTACTGAAGGCAGAGAACAGAGGAAAGGGGCACAACCCAAAGGAGCATGAGAAAACCTCTTAGGAGTTTGTTTACTTCTCAAATAGAAACAAGAAGTCTGTCTGCTATTGGTAAAACAAATCAAGATTTATAGTACTCCATCAGGGGTCAGTAGAAGCATCTTGGGTAAGCTTTCAACTTTTACTTAGCTTCATCATGAACATTGGCTGCTGAAGCTTGGAAGGTCAACTGGGAAGGAGAAATGGAAAACAGACAGCTCTGTGGCATACTTGCTTACCTCTTCTTGTTTAGCAGACTCAATGGAGTAGAAGAATCACTGAAATTGGATAAAGAAACCACTTAAGTTTTTCAACAGAAAGGCGAAAGATTCTTTTGCCTAAATTGCCCAAACAAAAAAACAAAAACAAAACAAAACAAAAAACCAAAACAAACAAAAATCTTATGAAAAAATGTAAGATAGGGAAAACAAAAATAGTTCAATAAAAAACACAAGATGCTGAGTAACAATGCTCTTTTCTCACTAATTGCAGAAATAGGATAGTGGGTTAAAGGGCAAAAAGAGAGAGATATAATTAAAGTATTCAGAACATGACTTCTGTTGGGGCTATTTTTGGAAAGCTCCAGAATTTAAGAACATGGAACTACAAGATTAAACTCAACACAAGAATAAAATAATACACATGATGAAATGAAAAAAAATTCTCTAATGCATAGCTAAAAGGTATCCTCAAGAAGTAAGAAAAAAGCATTTGCCGATTTAACAAAAATACCAAAGAAAAACAAATGCAATGGAATATTATTCAGCACTAAAAACCAATGAATTATATCAAGCCATAAAAAGACATGGAGGAGCCTTAAATACATCTCAGTAAGTGAAGAAGCCAGTGTGAAGAGGCTATATGCTGTGTGATTCCAAATATATGACATTCTGGAAGAAGTAAAACTATGAATGCAATAAAAGGATCCAGTGGTTGCCAGAGGTTGGAGAGAGGGAGGGATAAATGGGGGTTCACAGAAGATGTTTAGGGCCATGATACTACTCTTTGTGAAACTATAATGATAGAAACATTTCATTATACATTTGTCAAAAACCATAGAGCACACAACACCAGGAATAAACCCTAATGTAAAACTATGGACTTTGGACGATTATGATTTTTTTAAAGATTTTATTTATTTATTCATGAGATACGTAGAGAGGTAGGAGGCAGAGGGAGCAGAAGCAGGCTCCATGGAGGATCCTGATGCAGGTCTCGATTCTGGAACTCTCGGATCATGTCCTGAGCCGAAGGCAGATGCCCAACTGCTGAGCCACGCTGGCGTGCCAATTATGATGTAGGCTCACCCACTATTACAAATGAACTGTTCTTGTGCTGGATGTTGATAGTGGGGGAGTGTATAGGGGTAGGGGGTTTATCAGAATGCTCTCTACTTTCTACTCACTTTTTCTGTTAACCTAAAACTGTTCTAAAAAATAAAATTTATTTTTTAAAAAATGAAACTAGTGCAGCAAGAAAAGCTATCTTCCTTTTTTTTAATAAAAGGAATTTATTTCTTTAGAGATTGAGAGAGAGCACAAGCGGGAGAGAGAGATGGAGTAGAGAGAACCTCAAGCAGACTCCCTAGCCAGTGCAGAGCCTGACATGGGGCTCAGTCTCACAACCCTGAGATCTTGACCTGAGCCCAAACCAAGATGCTTAACTGACTGTGCCACCCAGGTGCCCCAGGAAAAGTTATCTTCCAACAATTATACCGAGAAATAAAAAAAATTGTACTTTGAATTTTAGATAACGGAACTATTGAAACTGCTCCATTTTCAATTATATTGGAAATGTAGAGTAAGAGCACATGGGAGTTTGAGAGAAAAAAAAAACAGATTTTAAAAAGTAGCCAAATATTTGCTGCAAGTGGAATGAATAAGTCACACTAATTTAATTAAAAGAGGCAAACAGGGATAATGACCTTTAGAATATCTGACCAATATATGCATGCAGTGATTTCAATGATCTGCAATTTCTAAGTCTTAGGGAGATGAGCTAACGGATTTACAGTCTCCATCAATTATATTTGAAAATGCATCTGCTACCAAGAGGTGCCAAAATACAGGAATTGGAGCAATATCTATTAAAGGAGAAGAGAGCAGGGTGACCAATTATAGCCAACTCTCTAGATTCAATATCTACTAAAATAATGGGACTAAACCAAAGGGAAAAGTGTAACAAACTGCAGGCACTGAAAAAGCTGCAGGAGCAATTAAGTAACTGAGGAATGAGAAACAGAAGAAAGATCCAACAGGAAAGGACCATGGGAGCTTGCATTGTGGTCAAGAAACTAAAACGAGCTAGTGAACATCAAAGAGGAGACACCTGACAACCTCTTTCCTCCAAGCAAACAACCCTGGGATTTAATCTGAATGCTTCAATGACAGAAAGGTGTCATTTTATTTTTTATTATATTTTTTAATAGGGAAACTGGCTGGAATACGAACATGACCTCTTTTCTGTATCCCTCCTTGAAAATAAAAGAAATCTCTGAGTTTTCAGTAAATTCTTAGAGAGGTAGAAGCCAAAGTCCCTCCTTATAAGTGAAGGAATTTTAGAGAGGAAGGCTAAGGATGTGAATTTCCTGAAAGATGTGTTATGTAACTAGCAAACTGCGAGAGAGAGGAGCAATTATCACTTTAATTAATTAGGGCCCTGTTGTAGCTCCCTTGTGAAAGATAATCCTTGATTAAACGTGTCAGTGTGTAAAAATATTGACTGATATTGAAATGGAAGAGTGTGAAATTTTAATCAATTGTAAAAAAAATTAGCTGGTATCACAATTTACCGATAGGTAACTACTGGTTCTCCGGAGACTTGGGACGTACAAACAAATGGTGAGAGTTGCCAGTGGACATGTACACAGAAATCGAATTAATCCACTGAGAGTTCATCCCTCAGAATAATTAGTTCCTTTGGCCTTTTGTTTTATATCTGCAATGCAGAGGTTGAGTAACAGCCATAGTTTGGCAGAGAAAGGGAAAAAGATAGAATAATATGAAATAGAAGGAGACTAAATATTTTACTAGCACATCATGTTTTCGTGGGCAACAGAAATTTTCCAACATACATACGCTTTATAAATATTCATGAAATCATATTTTCTGCCTTTAGAAATTCCATACCTGAAAGCCTTGTTGAGACTCTTCCCCCCCGTGTGCCTGGAAAGAGCTCCCCAGGAACTATTTTCAAACAGGAAGCCTAGAATTAGACTATGCCAAGAGGTAAGTAGCCACGACACATTCTAAATCTCACCTGAGACCAATTCCTAGAACATAAACTTGGTTTTCACGATTCTCTTTTCTAAACACTGACTCACAGGGTAATGTGCCTCTATTTCTTTCTCTTCTCTCTTTTTCCTTGTCTTATTGGAATTAAGTGTCAAATGAGACAATGGGCTATTCTTTTACAACAAAACAAACTGCATATGGTATAGTAAAGGAAAACAAAACATTTCTAAACTGATCTTTTCGTCATTAGATGGGAGACTGATGGCCGAAGCAACGAATTCACTCTCGGACCTAGAACAAACTCTTCTGTGTCCATGAGCTCCAATTTCTACACTTAACAGAGAAAGAAAATAACAAACATCTAGTACACAGGGTTGGCACAAACTATAAGAATAATATACTCTCCAATAAAGAAATGGCACAGATCCTAAAACTCGGTCTATACCTAAGAAAGAATGGCTGTCGTTTCCTTGCTTTTGTTGTCATTATAACTGTCACAGAAGAGTATCTCCTCCAAAATTTGAAATTTTCCCTCACATAGAAATATCCTGTGATATTTCTCACTTCTCTCTTGAGAAGTGCTCACTTTAAAATAAAAGAAAAAGTGTGACTCCTTGTTTACTTTTGAGTGACATCTGTTGGCCAAGACAATGGAAATTAAACCGACATCATCCACCACTCTCTCTGCCTTCAAAAAACTCTTCAAAGGGAGAAAAAAACCAGTTTTTAATATTCAGGCTTACATGTGCGGACATAACTGCCCACTCCACTGATAGAATCTGATAGAAAAGTAATTTTGAGGAGGAAGCAAGAAAACAGCAGGCAGATCTGGGAAACGCTTTGACCCTGGGGCTGCTCTTTATCTTCTCCCTAAAACGAAACCAAGTGTCCTGATGCTCTCTAAAGAACACAATGAAGTAGAGTTTTCCTATCATTTTCTATTTTCATGCTGGTTATACAGTGGAAGCCTCTCTGCTCTACAGCAGTGCCAAGGAAGGCACGGGGTATGAGAAAATCTTCACCATGTTCAACAATATGAAATTGTCTGTGAAACGTATGCTCTTCTCTCTACCAGTCAAACTATTCCATGCTTAGCTTTTATGAAGAGTGGGGAAAATTCATCTTCCGGTAACTCTTTAGCTTCCCATCTCACTGCTTCTGCTTAAGAGATCCTTGGTTAATAAAATAATCGAGAAATAATAGGCGTGTCTTGCTATATAATTCCATTTTGTTTATTGGCTTGGCATAGTTGGAGAGGTAAGGAAAAGCTACTTTACTTGATTAAAGTGGGGAATCATCTTGGTGACCAAAGGTGAGCAATAACATCAGGAAAAATCATAACTTTGCTTCTGTGAGAGGGGGTATGTATAATATAACAGCCTGTTACTGAGGATCACGACAGTGCACCATGATTTTGCACCATTAACAGTGAAATGTATCCCTGTTAACGTTGACGACAATCCTCTCACTCTAACACCTTCACTAGGGCAGGGGGAGAGGAAGAGAATGAGGCTCAGGGGCTTGGTCCAGCTGGATTAGTCATGGAAAATTGGCCAGAACACCAGACAGGACAGGGCACAGAGGAGCTTAGGAATCATGAAGAAATCTTCCTAGGAAGCTATAAGGGAGGTTCCTAGGAACCGGAAGGTTGAACAGGTTGCTTAAGTGGAGGAGAACAGGTTGCTTATGTCTCAAATGGCCAACGCTGATCTAACATAAGAATGTAAGATCCACAGTTGGGGACTGTGCCCCTCTAAATAGACTCAGGGGCAGTATGAACTGGAAGAGAAGTGACTTTCCCTATGGCTGCCCTCCTGAGTAGTTCTTTATTGCTCACACCAGAAAATCAAAGTCTCTGGTAACAGCTAAGCTCTCAGCCTCAATGGCCCACACAAGGTGGAAAACTCATGTGACGTCAGGGTGGGAGCACCAGGTTGAGTGTCCTATCTTTGTTCCTCTTCGATGCCCTTTAGATGCCAATTCTACAACCTGGTATTATTTGAAATGGGGCACTGTGATTACCAACTTCAATATCATCTGAGATGCTAGTTACAAAATAGATTCCTGAGTCTGACCCCAAACCTGCTGCCTTAAAAACCTTTGCAAGAGAAACAGCATTTCAGTGACTCAACCTGCGAATTAATCTTTTAAAAGCATTTTTAGAAGACAGTAGTGGTTTAACTAATTCAGAATCTGGTGATTCAAAGCACTATACCTGGTGCCTTTGAATACTGACTGCTGGAAAAGTGGGTCCAATTGTACCATGAGATCAACACTCAGGGCTGTATAGGGTCCAGAAAAAGAGAAGTACTGCTTTTCTGAAACTCGTAAGGGCGGATAACTTCAAAATACTGCTCTGCTGTCGCACTTTTTGCTATTTCTTTTCACTGACATGAAAAGTCGAAATCCTCAGTTCTGTTATTAGTACCGTTGCACGTTATCCATGGGCTGGAGATCTGAATCAAAACTGGTGTTTAGCGTGTGGAGCTTCTGATAGTTCCCCCGACACAATAAAATAGAATGGGAGACTATGCGTATCAACAAAGTTCCACCTTATCTGTGGAAAACATTGGGAAAAAAATGAAGCTCCATGTTCCCAACACATTTGAAACATACCTATTTATCAAATTATGGCCTCTGTTCTCATTTCAGACCTCCTGGGCCTCCCTGGCGAGCTTCAGTTGGCACTCTACAACCAGCACCAGGTAAAGTCACCCAAGTTGCATAGCACTTCTACAGGCTAAGCCTTTTGTAAATCGTTCCGTTTAGTAGCCAAGAAAGTAATTCAGCCAACCCCACTGAACCCTTTAAAATAAAAATCCCTTGTTTTCACCTCCCAAGCATTTAGCTGAACTGAAGAGAAGACTTAGCTGTTAATGGTCCAGTGCCAAAAGTTTCACCATTGTCACACCGACGATGCATATCAAAATAACACACGTACACTGAGTAACTAGAATGCCTCAGGCAGTGTGCCTGACTGTGAGAGATTAAATGAGATATAGAGTGTAAAATAGTTAGCAAAGTACTTGCCACATCATTGCTTCCCTTAGCTATTGTTATTAGTTTGGGTAATGGCCAGTGTGTGTGAGATGCTTACCATTGCTTACTATACTACTAGTAAATTAGATAAAGAGGAGGAGGGGAGAGAAAGAGGAGGAGGAGGAAGCGACGGAGGAGAATAGAGAAATATGTTGGCCAATATTTATTTAGCAATTACTCTGTGCCAGTCATTACACAGCTATTTATCTGTATCCTCTTGTGCAGTGGGGGGATGTAGAAATGGTAGAAAATGGTACAGCCTGGCAAGAAGGCTCTGGGTAGTTATGGAAGAAGAGCTCATGTGGCTTTGATTTGGAGTTTATCCTAGACAGTTGAGAAACAGTGAAGAATTTTTAACAAGAGGATGACATGTTCAGATTTGCATTTCAGAAAGGTCACGCTGGCAGCGTGAGGCATGGGTTGTACTAGGGAAAGACGGGAGGTGGGAGACCAGTTAGAAAAGCAAGGCTCTGGTGACAGTTCATGTGAGAGATGCTAAAGGTCTGGAAAAGTTGTGTGGCTGGAGAGGAGGGGGAAAATTCTAGGCAAGTCTCAGGGAGAGGTTGGAGTGGGGGCCACCATTAGATGTGAGTAGAATCTGGAGTGAGGAAAAGAGAAGATCTGCTTACAGCAAGCACATCAACCTCACTTCTTCTAAAGTCATGTAATTTGCGATTTAGAATAATGTACAGATGGGCGTCACTATCCACAGAACAATATAGAGCGAAACTTGCAAGTTTTCCATGTAACAAAACAACAGCTAAAAATCATATATAACATAAAACATACAGGATACATATATCCTATCTTACAAGAACAATGTTCTCATTCTAAAGATAAAAGTCTTCCATTCTGAAGTTTTAAAGACTTAAGAATACAGAAACATTCCATTAGATTCTTCTTCCAGAGATGCTTCCGTGGGATCTCTTCGTCTCCCATAGAAATAGTCCCACAGCAATTTTAAACATATAAGGAGGGTATAAATATCCCAGCTTTCCTGTAACTTTCTAGAATTCTACAGAGCAAGCGGCACTCACTATGTTCAGACGATGAACTCCTTCTAACCAATCTCTCTGCTCAAGAACTATACTAATTACAGGACTTTCTTTCAAATTAAGATTGGAATTGAGATTTTCTCAAAGTTTTTAAGAAGGTTGTGCTTGCCTATCCAAGGTAATGTGCTTCCAGGCGCTGAACACTAGAGGGCATCATTCCGTGAAAGCCAGGATTTGGGAGAGAGGGAGAAAGAGAAGGAATTCCATTGCTAATGAAAGAAACTGATTTTTTAGTGTGCACCCTTATCTACCATGAAGCATTACCATGGTAACTGCACCAGTTAAGATGATTGTATATTTAGGTCACAGTATAAAAGAAGGAGCCTGAACATGAGGGGGGAAAAAAGGGAAGCAAAATAAAGACAAGAATATATGAAGTGTGGAAGGAGGCAAAGCAGCCAGAAACTCGCCCTTTGCTAATCGCTGTTTCACGAAGTCACATCAGGCCTCTCAGAAGAAAGGAGGATAGTAAGTTCGAACTAAAATTAAAAGTTGCCGTTGCAATTCAGAACGGGAAAGCACCCTGACCTGAGCCAAAGTCAATCTTAATAAAGGAAGAGGAGCTCCTTCAGCAGCAAAACCACTGTCCTGGAAGTTGGGAGGTGTGAGCTCTTAGGCAGCTCTTGGTCAATGCCTCATGCTGGAAAAGCCTCTTCACCCACTTCAACACATAGCATGAGTTCATCTGAAAGATATCAACGTTGTCTTTCATCCTTGTGCACCAGACAAAAGAAAATCTTAGTATTGCAGAAGGTGGAAAGAACATCGGCCAAAGTACCAGGTAATTTTGGTGCGCTCGTTTTCCTCTGCCAGAGGCATTCACTGATTAGTCAAAACAAGCATGTTGTGCCAACTAAGAATCTGTTGGCACCCAATCTGCCTCACTGGCTTAGGGTCTAGGGGATCCAACAAGCATATGCAGAGCGGAATTCAAAGGATGGGGAGAACAATTGCTGAGCTCTGAACACCACACTTTTGACTTCTCCCAACAGAGGGGAAATGAATGTCAGAGAGCCAAGCAGCACAGGGTAAGACAAAGACTGAAGTCCAACAGGCTTGAGTCTGTACCTAGCAGCTGCCACTTACCAGCTGTGCAATCTTGGGCCATGACCTGACCTCTCCGAATGCTGTAAAATGGGGAGAATGACGTCTACCTCGCGGGACGGTTACGACGACAAACTGAGAATTGGTTCATCTATTCATTCATTCAGCAAATATTTAATAAGCAACTCGGATGAGCCAGACACTGTCTTCGACGGGGGTGTTTAGCAGGGATAGAGCACTAACAGAAACAGATGATATAATACATGAAGGTGCTTAGGACAGTGCTAGGGACTTAGAACACACTCTATGAAAATTCGTTTCCAAGGAAAAACAACCTGCTTCCTCAGAAAGCACACGCCACCGCCACCTCTGCCACCACCAGGACCACGGGACTCTGTTGAGCTTTGGGGGTGGGCAATCAGGACACTGGCTCTGATACCCTGTAACACAAAGCAGCCCCCACCCCTGGTTCATGGAACCACAGGCCGACAGAGCAGGGGGCACCTGTCGTAGTCACCCCCCCCCCCCCGACAGGGAAAGGAAGACAGGTACTCCTAGTCACAAGGAGAACACTGACAGTGCCCGCTATAGAGGAGTCGGAGGAGAAAGGACACAGAATTCGTGCCCTAAGATGTCCAAAACTCAAATGTAAGTTTAAATGAAGAAAACCAGTCCTTCAAGAGAAATGTGTGACAAAGTGTTTGTCAGGCTCTAGATCCTACAGGGTAAAGTGGAGAAAGATCAAGATGAGATGATGAGTGGGGTGTGACGTGAGTGGCCGTGTTTAGCTAATCACCGACAGGCCTTTCTGTCACAGGCACACCGCAGCAAAGACTGACATCACTGACGGGGCCTGAACCAAGCTCCCTGGGGTGGGGGGGGGCTGTTAATGGCACACCCACACGTCCTTGTCCTTGTCCTCTCCGATACCCCTGCCAGTGCCTCTTCCTTTCCTCTTATTCTATTGCCCCCTCATCCTCCTCTTTTGCATTTGCCCTAACGTTGGTCACTGCTGCGGATGGGAGAGACAAGCCCCTCCCCATCGGCCTGTGTGTTCTCCTGCCATGCCCTCCCTGCCTTCCCTGACAGCCAGCAGGTTGGGGACGGCTCTTTCCCTTGGACCTCAGAGGCTGGCCCTCCCTCCCTCCTGTGACCTTGGCCCTGGGGGACGGCTGCCCTGGTTTGGAACTGGGAAAAGCCACTGGAAGGTACATCCAAGGGCCTGACGTTGGAACGATCGGGATAAAGAAGGGGACAGAGCCGCATTTGGAGCCATGCGGTTTCTAAAAGTGAAAGCTAGCCACCCTCTCTGCCCCCACCCCAGAAATGAGAGGATGTGGGGACTCATCCCAGAGGGACTTGTGCCTACATCTGACTACTGGTCCCTTCTATATCTGCCCCTGAAGCTGAGAACTGCAACTGTTTTCTTTGGGTTCCCTTGAACTTGAACTATGGTAGGGATATTCAAATCCACCTATTTTGTCCCTCCAATCCCTCTCCCGACACCCTCAGGTACGCTTACATAAACAAATGTAGGAAGACCAAGCAGCTGTCAGGAATTTTGGGTCTCAGGACTCTCTCTCACTCCCACCCCACTTCATTCACAGAGTTTTAAAACAGTAAGCTGACTTGGCTGGAATTTCCACACCTAATTTTTAGGGAATTTCCACATCTTTATTTTTCAGCTTTAATTAGCCTAGCTGTGTAGCCTAGTAAAAAATACGGAATCAACAGATTTTGCTTATCCATACACTGCCTCAACTGGAACACGTTACTAATAATCGTAATTGCAATAGAAATCCACCTGGCATTAATATATTCCTTGAGACCTTACATGCCAAATCCTGCAAAGCTGCGACATTACTAGCACGAAATTCTTCTGTCCACTTGACGAGTCTCAAAAGTCCACTTTCTAAATTGCAGCCTAATACAGTTTCCAATGTGAACCTGTCTTCTGGCCAAATCAACTGGTTTACTTCTATGATCATCAGTTCTTGGTTGGTATCACCCAAATATGACTTGCATCCATGCCCAATTGTAGCTCCTAAAGTATATCGTCATCCTTATTTGCCAATCCGTGAAAAATGTCCTCACCCTGCCAGATGTTTTCCAATACAATGTCTACACACATTACAGATCGCCTGCAGAATAGAATGCCCGGCCTTTGCCACACGGTGCCGGGTTGAGTAGCAGGAGTTTATGAGCTGCCTCACTTTCGGAGCCTTCTCTAACCTGATAAACCAGAATGGCCTGGAGTGAAGCCAGGTGCCCGTTACCCCAGGGCCCGGCCGTTTGGACTGCGTCTGGGCCCTGGCCTGAGGCAGGCCCTAGGAGGAGGTCTGGGGTGCCCCAGCCTCTGGCTCCTTGAAGCATGAACTAACTCCCTGGCCACTTCCCCCAGAGCTTCCCCACCCTCACCCCACCCCACCCTCAAATTCAAGTTTTTCCCAGGCCTTCCCTGTCACCCCAGGGTTTCCCTCTGGAGTCTGGGTGGCTCCCCTCTTCTCCACCCGGGGCCTCTGCGTGGCGGGGGCTGCCAGGTGGCTGAGGTTGCAGAGCAGGGGCAGCGTGCCAGAGCGCCGGCCGGCGAGTGGTAGAGCGTGGGGATGTGTATTTGTGTGGCTGGCTGCGTGTACTAGGGGATGGACAAGCCACACGGCTGCCTGCCACGTACCCACTGCCACCCAGCGCTAGGAAAAAGAGCAAGAAATGCAAAAACAAGCCAGAGAGAGAGAGAGAGAGAAGGGAGAGAGGAGAAGGAATGGGAAATGGAAAGTCAGCGTGGGGGATCCGAAGCCGAGGACTGGGGGCGCTGGGAGGCGCGGGGCTCTGGCCGGGCCGGAACCCACCGGTGCCTGAGGCCACAGGTGCGGTGGCTGCGAACCGACTTCAGGACGCGGGAGGGCGGCTTGGGGAGCCATCAGCGGGCAGCTCTGCTTGCCTTAGGCGTCGCCCTCTGTTTCCCTGCCCTCCTGCTTCTCTGCACCGATGCCAGCGGCATCCCAGACACGCGGCACCTTGGCCTCCTGGCCTGGGACTCGGGGCTCCCCGGGCCCCCGCACGACCGTGCTGCGGCTCCCAGCGGCCTCGGCGACGGGCGGGAGGGCAGAGAAAGCGATGGGGATGCCGGAGGGGACCCGAGGCAGGCAGTGGGCGCGTGCTGCTTTCTGGGTCGGTGATTCGGGGCAACCTTGCCTCCTCGAAGGCTCTCCCGGAGGACCCCCCCCCCCCCCGCCCCGCGGCCCGGGCGTACAGGTGGGATGTCTGCGCGATTCACCCCGCGCCGGCCGGGACCGCGCTTGCACCGCGCTTGCTTCCCCGAGCTCCGAGTTCGCGCGGACCACCCGGGTCGGCAGGTGCGCGGGGGTGGGGGGCGCGGTCCCTAAGCGCGCCCGGCAGGTGCGCGGGGGCGGGGGCGGCGGGCCCTAACTGCGACCTGGCGCCCCGCCGCAGGGGCCCGGGGCCCGTGGTGAGGTGGGGGTCAGGGGAGCCCCGGCGGGATCCGGGACTTGGCGGGCTTTGCGCCGGGACGCTGTCCCCAAGCCCAGGTGGACTGCTGACCCGGCGAGCCGCACCGAAGTGGGGTGGGGCTCCCGGACGCCTCCCCGTTCCTCACCCCGTGGTGCCCCCGCCCCGCGCCCCTTGGCGGAGGTCTTCAGGCCGCAGCACCAAAGCCTCCCTCCAGCGACCCGGCTCGGGCACCCAAGGGGCGGCTCGGAAGGCGGAGCCCGGGGACGGCGCGGGGCCGGGGAGCCGGGCCTCCTCCCCGAACGCCGGGAGACGGGGCCGGACCCCCCCCCCCCCCCCCCGCCCAGGGAGGCCCGCGAGCGGCCGGGAGGGCGAAGGTCTCCGGCCCCTGACAGGACGGCATCGGGGCGGGGGAGATGCTGCCTCGGCCACGTCGCCGCGGCCCCCGCCCTCCGGACCCGCCATCGCCCGGCTGCAGCCCTCGCGGCCGCGGGGTCCGGGCTGCCGTCCGAGGGTCGGCGCCGGGGGAGGGCCACCGCCGGGCTTCGCGGCCCCGGCCGATCCCCGGGGGGCCCCGCGGGGCCGGGGGCGCGGCGCCCTTACCTGCCGCCGGTGTGGCTCCCGCTGCCTCCCGGGGCCGCGTCCCTCGGCCGAGGCTGGCCCGAGCGAGGCGCCGTGCGCGGGGTCGGGGCGGGGCGGGGCGGGGGCGCCGCTGGCCGGGCCGGGGCTGCGCACCGCTCAGAGTCCGGAGCCAGCCGCCGGGCGCTCCTTTTCTGCCTTGATCTTGCGAGAGAAACGGCAAAGATTAGTTGGCGCCGCGACGCCCGGAGGGGTGGGGCGGGGAGGGGGGCGGCGGACCCGAGGGCTCGGGCAGAGCGGCGCGGGCAGGGGCGCGCACCCCACGCGGGAGCCGGGCGCCCGGCGAGCCCGGAACCCCTTCGCGGTGTAGACCGGACTTCAACTGGCGCTGCCCCCCGCCCTGCACACCGAACCACCCAAGGAAACGCCAGAGAGCGAGAGAGAGAGAGAGAGAGAGAGAGAGAGACTTTCCAACCTGGCTTTCCCGAGGACGGCGGGTCTGGAGAGCATCACAGAGCCGAGCCCGGGATGCCCCCGCGAGCCGGGCGGGATTCATGCCTTCCGCGGAGCGCTCGGGGAAGTAGTATGAGTGTGGGGGGCGACACCTACTTCAGTGCCTCCGGCGTTGTCCTAGCGGGATCTGCGGTTTCAAGGCTCTCAGCCAACCCGCAGGCCGGCGTGCATGTGCGTGCGTGTGTGTGTGTGTGTGTGTGTGTGTGCGCGCGTGTGTGCGCGCTGGAGCGGGTCCCTGCGCCCGGGCGCCCCTGGGGTAGCCGGAGCCGGTGCCTGCGTTCCTGCCTATGTGTTCGATCAGCTGCAATGGGCGGACGGTTTCTGGAGAGAACATTTACAATTTTCTTTCAATATGACAGGATTAGTTGCTGTTGAAGGCGCTCCTCCAATGAGATCTCCTCTGCTCCCTGATTTGGCGGTTCTTCTGAGCAAATATGACAGCCTTTTCTTCTCCAGGCTCCTTTCCGCTCCTCCACGTCCATCCCCAGAGCCTAGCTCTCCTTCTGCGGTTTCTACACCAGAACCTTCACAACCACCACCACCACCACCACCACCACCACCACCACCACCACCCAGTCCCATTCCTGCAAGTACATGATTGCTGCAAAGGTGACATGAACACCTTGTGAAGAGCACAATGTTGCTTCTAGATTGCCGAAGATGCTTAAGATCAGTTTTTCCAGGTGGGAAAATGTTAGAATAAATCCGCTGTGCTCTGTAAACACGCAATGGTGCTGAAACTATCTACGGGTTGTTTGTTTCTTGGATATTGGCAAATGTGTTACAGAGAAAGGTAATCTTTATTTTTCTCCTGATTTTAAACATTGTCTAGTGCTCGTGTTCTCTTCGACTGATAGGAATTATGTTACAAAGTACTGATAGCGCTTCATGGAATCTGGGGTCTCCATGAAAGAATTAAGATGCAAACTTCTTGTGTTCCAAACAGCCTTAGGTTTTATTTCTTCATGAGAAATTCCATCCAAGAAGACTACTATTTTTAGATTCTAACCCATTTGATAAAGGCACAATGATATGATTCTCAAGCTGAGAACAAGACTCCCTTTTGCCAATGTGTATGTATATATGAAGGTAATATCAATTTTTGGTGTGTTATACAGGCAGCATTTTCTCTCACTAACCTTCCACGTCAAATGAAAAACCAATGAGACCTTAAATTGAATAACACAGGATTAGATATAGCACCTTTGTATCACAAAGACAAACAAAAAATAAGTTGGTTTAATATATCTCATTCAGTTCAATTCATTTTTTTTTTCATTTTTTTCAGTTCAATTCTTGATGCCCAGGTTTTCCTAGGTGTCAGAGAGCATACAGAACAGCAACAGTTAGTCCCTGGTTTTTTTTTTATTTTTATTTTTTTTTTAATAACCTTTCAGTCTTTTTCGTAAGGAAAGACACTCATATGAAACACCCATGTAGCAGTTGACAATCAAGATGGTTGATTATACAGCAATATAAAATAACTGATAAATGGAAATCCTATAGTTAAAAGTTTTTGCCTGTTCTGTTAACTCAGAGCCACCACAAGCAGGAAGTGGGATAAATCTGATCTTGCTCGACTGAAGTCATACTGAAATAATGCATTATAACACTGTGGCTTTACCTTCGGCCTCCACATCCCTACATCCTGCCATCACTGGAAGATTATAAGATACTTGCTAGAAAATCAAGACCAATCAGTCTTGGTCCCAGCATCCCCAAGCATTTGGTCCATTACAATAACAATCTGATTTAGTCACTTCTTTTCCTTTAGGTGCTCTTTTAAAAAATGAATTCACGTTTTCCTTCCTTAGTCTATTATTTTTATTAAACCTCTACAAACCCATGGAGTTGCTTGAATCTTTTTGAACCAACTGCCAGTGCACTTCCCCTACACACACACACACACACACACACACACACACACCCCAGTGCATGAATGTAAAGTGAAATGGATCCCTGACCAGTAATGGAGAAGAAAACCCAGTGATCCGTTGCTGATTTATTCTTTTCATATCCTTAATGCCTTCCTATAAACAAGACTACACATTCCAAAAAAAGTGATAGAAGCAAAAAGCCAAGGAAAGCTAACAAATATTTTCTTGAACTTGAATAAAACAGTCTGTGAATAACTGAACTTCCAGGTTCAAAAGAAATCACTACACTCATGGCCTTTTAGAAAGAAGTGAGCTGCAAATGAAAGCAGCCTTTTTTTCAAACAATCAGCAATGATATCCATTTTCTTCTTCTAGGTCATCACTGAAGACACTTTGTATATGTATATGTATATGTATGGTTGTGCCACTCACTGTGTGATTTTGGAAAAATTATTTAATCACCCTGTAAAAGGGAGATTGTGATAATGATATACATATACAGTCTTATAATTTTTATAAGGAATAGACTTAATTCAAGTAAAATTTTCAGAAGAATACCTGGTGCATAGTAATTAAGGTAAAAATTATAAGACTGTTAGGATTTAAAAACATAAATTCTCGGGCCATACCTCTGACCTACTGAATCAGAATATTTAAGAATGAGTCTTGCCAGTGGGAACCACACTGTTCATCAAGACCATGCAGTAAGCATGTTAAATATAATCCATCATGATACAGAACCTCCAGGCTCCCATCCTTTCCCCCTTCTAGTTTCTCTCACTTTGCAAGAGAAGATCATGTGTATTCTGAGCATTTTATTTTTGTTTCTTAAGCCAGTTCCCTTTCTGAGATAAAAGAGTACACCCCAATTCCAGGCATACAGCTTTTACATTTATTAGTAAGCCATGGTGTGGAACATTTTCAAAAGTGCTTTTTAAAGACTTTGTAGAATGCACCTACGTGCTCTTCTTTATCTACATGGCTATTTTCCACCTCAAAGAACACTAATAAATTAGTAATTTCCATTTGTGAAGACAAACTTCATTACCTACAACCTCATAAAGCTAGTTTTAGGCATGTGTTGAAGAGCTCAGCGGTCTGAAAGGGATGACTTTGAATCCTTGACAAAGCTCCCTTTTGATTAAGACTGTAAATAAGGTCACTACTAACACTGAGGAGAAGGAGATTGGCACGTCTCATTCCTGGGAAGGTGGTGCATATTTTATTGTGCCACGTTGATTTCAGTGCAGCAATAATTAGGCTTCAGTAATTAGATGCACAAATCAGCACTCTATCATCATAAGTGGATTAAGAGGGTGACAAGTTCAACTCAAGTGATTTCCCACCAGGTATGGCAGCCATAACATTTTCTTAATTTTCTGCTTTCAAAGAACCAGGAAAGAAAATGAGGGTGCAAACTTGGCCTCTATGGGGGAAATGGACCAAGAGCAGGTCCCACTCACACAAACCGTTCAAGAGTTGAACTAGGAAAGCATTTATCAGCAGGAGGTTTGGGAAGGGCAGGCTGATGTAGCTAGTATCTGCCAAAGAACCTTCTCTATTCCTTGCCCTCACTTTAAAATATAATAATCCTGGGTTAAAAGTGACCCTCCACTAGATGACAATCACTGCTTACAATGGCTTCTTCAGTGTCCCTCCCTGTTTTGAAATCTTAATAACAGCCCCACATGAGACACACTATTTATTCTTCTGAGAGTTTTTTGTTTTCCATACAAACTTCTCAGAGTAGTTGAAATGCTTCTATTCTTTAGCTGAAAAGGTGATCTCTTTTTCTCCTAGAAAATCCTAAGCTTTTTATTTTTATTTTTTATTTTTCAGACCCTGCAACAGGAGTTTGCACATACAAAGGGGTATCGTTCTGATGGACAGTGCTTGGGGGATAGTCTAACAAACACATAGCTTGGCTATTTTTTTCCTTTTCCTTTTTTCTTAAAGTTTGCTATCGCAGCTGTGTTAGAATCTTCCTCTCCTAGCAGGGATGGTGTTATCCACAGCCTGAAAACTTTTACTGCTGCTGAGTCTAAAATATTTAAAATACAGTACAGAGCTCTTTTTCAAACAGGGAATGCAAAGAAGGAGGGGGGCAGGGAATGAAATGCCGCCCTGCAAAATGTTAAGCAGCTGCAATGGTGATAAATCAGTGTTAAGCATGCAGAAGAAAAATGCCACTGAGACGCATGTTTACTTAGACAAGCATTTAGTGTATATGCATTCCTCCTACCAGGAGGTAATGCTGAGATCCTCTTTGGAGGTAGCCTCTAACACAAAGAGAGCTGAAACATTTCAACTGCCTCCATCCACCTCAGGGTTTATTTTGACAAACAACTTAAGCTTTCTTCTTCCACAGCCTAAGCTGGATGCTAGAGTCTAAGGTGGAGATAAGACCCTAGAATGCAAGTGCAAAGTGAAACTCTTATCAGACTCTTCTTTGTGCATGTGGCTCCAACTTATTTGAATCCATAGCCCTTTGTGCAGAAAAAGGGTAGTCTAGGAATACTCAAAGTCCTTTTACTCAGTAAAGAAACCTAATTTCTTAGAATTTAAATGAACAAATCATGTACTCATGACAATTCACATAATTTCTCAGATCATACACTTCTCTCTGTTCTTAAGCTAGAAGGGTCTTTCAAGGGAAGGATGGAAATGCTAACACATTCTAAAAAAACATATAGTGGAGCCCCCAACACACACACACACACACACACACACACAGGACAGTCTCCTCAATAAATGTGATTTGCCCTCTATTTAATGCGAATAACTGAGATCTTTGTGATGCAAAAAGCAGTGGTTAGGGAAACAGGACTCAAACTGTGTCTGATAATATCTCTCCAAATAGACTTTTTCCCTTTAAAAACAGACTCTCTCTCTCTCTCTCTGTCTCTTACTAATGCACCCCAAAAGAAAACAATCAGCAAAACTAAAAGGCAGCCTATGGATCGGGAGAAGATATTTGCAAGTGACATATCTGGTAAAGGGTTAGTATCCAAAATCTATAAAGAACTTATCAAACTCAATACCCAAAAAAACAAATAACCCAGTTAAGAAGTGGGCAAAAGTCAAGAACAGACACTTTTCCAAAGAAGACAGGGCAGCCCGGGTGGCTCAGCGGTTTAGCGCCACCTTCAGCCCAGGGTGTGATCCTGGAGACCAGGGATCGAGTCCCGCGTTCAGCTCCCTGAATTGAGCCTGCTTCTGCCTGTGTCTGTGCCTCTCTCTCTCTCTCTCTGTCATGAATAAATAAATAAAATCTAGAAAAAAAGGACATCCAGATGGTTAACAGACACATGAAAAGATGCTCAGCATCACTCATCATCAGGGAAATACAAATCAAAACCATGAGGAAACCTGTCGGAATAACTAAAATTAGCAATATAGAAAACAACTGGTATTGGTGAGGATGTGGAGAAAGGGAAATCCTCTTGCCCTGTTGGTGGGAATGCAAATGGTGCAGCCATTGTGGAAACCAGTATGGAGGTTCCTCAAAAAGTTAAAATTGAACTACCCTACAATCCAGCCATTGCATTACTAGGTATTTACCCAAAGGACGCAACAATACAGATTTGAAAGAGTACACACACCCCAATGTTTATAGCAGCATTATCAACAATAGCCAAACAATGAAAAGAGCCCAAATGTCCATCACTAATGAATGGAATGTATGTCTACAATGGAATATTACTCAGCCATCAAAAGAGTGAAATCTTGCCATATGCAATAACAGAGATGGAGTTAGAGAGTACTATGCTAATTGAAATGAGTCAGAGAAAGACAAATACCATATGATTTTACTCTTATGTGGAATTTAAGAAACAAGACAGATGAACATATGGGAAGGGGATAAAAAAAGGAAACGGAAACAAGCCATAAAAGACTCTTAATGATAGAGAACAAACAGAGGGTTGATGGAGGCAGGTGGGTGGGGAATGGGCTAGATGGGTGATGGGTATTAAAGAGGGCAGTTGTTATGAGGAGCACTGACTGTTGTAAGTGATGAATCACTGAATTGTTAACGAACTAGAATGTAAATAAAAATTTAAAAACAAACAAAAATACCCAAAGAAGCATCCCTAAAGCCCTCTGATTTCTTGTGCCTAATAAGATAGGTCCTACACACTTTGTCTCTTCCTCATTTATTCAGCAAGATCACTAGGTTTGGGGCTTAAGGGACTCATTTAAAATCCCACAGGCAGTACTATATAAATCCCCACTGAAAGGAATGCGGGAAGGCCCCACCCAAAGTCAATGTACATGCTACATCCCTACAAGGCTTTTATTGACAAACATTTCCTAGAAAATGAGTTAATGTAAAAAGCATGCCAAATAAACATGTATTGGAAATCATTGAAAGTTTTCAGTAACAACCGGAGAAAATCTAACCTCAGAGCTCCACAGCTGACACAATGTGTTCTCCTTTTACTGATGCAGGATATGGAGTATATAGATCCTCCTGTTGATGGTAATCCCCTGGAAATGTTTCTTTCTTGAGCAAGTTTTATGTAAACAAGCTAAGCAACTTGTAAGCAATTACTGGTAAGGTATTATTAAAACTGAAGACATACATTAATGACCAATGATGGGAGCTGAATAATGCCATCCTCAAATATTCTCCTTTTTTGAATATTGATTATTTTGAGCTGATTATTTTTAAGAAACAGTAGATACTGAAGAAGCTCTAAAAATGGAGCAGAAATTACTTTTTTAAAATCTTTCTTTCTTTTGTTTTTTAAGATTGATTGATTTTAGAGGCAGAGAGAGGGAGAGAGAGAATCTCAAGGAGACTCTGCTCTCAGCACAGAGCCTGACTTGGGGCTCCAGCTGAGGACCCCAAGATGATGACCTGACCCCAAATTAAGAATCTGACGCCTTAAAAAAAAAAAAAAAAAAAGAATCTGATGCCTTAATTGACTGAAGCACTCAGGTACCCCAGAGGAGTTACCTTTTTTGTAAGAGGCATTTATAGGGAAAATCTCCATTTGTAAAGGTGTCTTCCTCTCTGTTCCAGGAAGAGGAGGATGACTAAATCTCTAGAAGCTCTTATCAATGGAGGTGAGGGTTTAAATCTACATCATGATCTGATCCTCCCTTACTGTGTTTCTCTGGGTAACTTCCATAGCTGCCTTCATTCCCCTTCACCCAATATCTTTTGTTTTTAGTTAGAGATGTTATTCAAGGTGACAACGTGGACCATTTCAGGAGAGTCATTGAGTTTTCCTGGGTCTTCCCATGTATTCTAGAGGTATAGATGTTACTAAACTTTTGCTTCCTTTTCTCCTATTAATCTTTTATTATTGGAGGGGGTGTCTCAGCCAAGAACCTAGAAGGGTGGAAGGAACGTTATTTTTCCTCCCCTACACCATCTACCTAAACCTTGAGCTCATGCCTTATAGTATCCCCGGTGGACAAATGTAACTAAAAGTCATCAAATCCCATGTCTCATTTCCAAAGTTAGTTGATGGAAAAACCTTGAATAGGATAGGAGCATACTCTACATGTTCTTTGTCCAGGGGCACTATGTTCTAGAGTGTACTTCCAGTTCCTCAATAACTCATTGCTTTCTTTTACTAATTTATTTTGTTTTATGTTTTGGAAGTAATAAGGTGACTACAAAGTCACTTAGCAGTGAGTACCCCTGGCACATGGACATTTCTGTAATTTCATGAGAAGGTAACTCTTAGGGCTTTAATGCAGTCCCTGTTCATGGAATGGACTCAAAGGAATGGAACCCTTTTCACGCCGTAGTTCATACCTCCGGTTTGCAGAATAATACTAGGCTTATCCCTGGGAATGTTCTCTCAGGCTTCTACATGTCTTGCCCTGAGCTGGCCCAGAGTTATGGGTGACAGAATGAAAATTTGGGGAAAATGTACATATTCAAGGTGAAAGTGGAATTATGTCACCCAGTATCCAAGAAGAATAGTGTTCTGTAGGAAGCTTCTTTATCAACAACTCAGAAACAGGGATCATGTGGACAAGAAGAGCAAAGAAGATGGAAAGTTGCTAAAATAGGTGATTTGCTTTGAGGGCCAAAACATAGGAAAGGTGGGATCCAAAAATCTCCCCACAACAAAACTTGGTTTAGGTTCACAACCTACCAAATGCGTGATGTCAGACAAAATACTTAGTCTTTCTCTACCTCACTTCCCTCATGTGTAAACAATGTGTAGATTTTGCCTCAGAGTCCTGATGATCAAATGAAGTCATATTTGTGAAAAGCGTTTTGTAAAATGTGGATTATTATTGACTGAGGATATATAATTAAATTGTGATATGAATGACTGATTTCTCCTCCACCAATTCTACCTCCCTTCAGGCAGGCTTTTCCTTCTTAATTAAAAATAGTCTCTACTTGAGATTATTAGCCAATATGTGGCTGGGGACAGGGAAGATTTGGGGCACCGTGTTAATTTTGTGCATTCAAATCACACCAGGAAAGAATATCTGTGGATTCCTATCAGAAGAATGAAGGAATCACTGGTGCCTCCTTTTATTCACTTTCTTGGTCTCCTTAGCTCCAGGTATGGAATGCTGAATCTAGGTACCCCTTGTCATTATATGGCTCTCAATGAAGAAAAATGGAATTTCCTTTCTAAAACAAAGGTGTTTAGGGCCTGTCAGGCCTTGCATCAAATACAGAACTCCAAGATTTGCTTTGCTCTGGCTTCTAAAATCATAAGTAGTGATAACTGTCCACTTTAGGAACAAATTTCTAATCCTTTAGCCCAATAAATACTTTATGATAGTAAAATGATATAGACTAACTCCCTATGAATCTACGCGTTGATGAAAGAAACTGACTTACTTAAATTCACAAAAGTTTCTCATTCCCAGCCTATTTGCCTTTAATTGTTGTCTCAGGCCCAACTGCTACCCTGTCCTTAAACATCCTACAGATTGGCTTGAGATTGACCAGAGAATCTTGACCTCAAATCTGTACTTCCTAGTGCTTCTGAGTAAGTTTAGAGTTGGACTCCTTCTAAAATATGTATATATTTCTGGTCTGAACCATGCTCCTCCTATTTCTTTTAAACCTAATATCTCCTGTAAATCGGCGGGTGTGGTCACTGCTGCTGAACTGTGTGCACAGCAGACCTTTCCCCCAGTGACCAAGTCAGCTCTCTTTATCCATATTCAGTCTCAACTGTATCCCATGTGGTTAATTGCTCACAACTTGAACAACTCCAGGAAATATTTCTCAGGATCATACCATACCAATATGACAAACATTCTCAGGGATGAATTTTAAAACTCATGGTAAAATATGAGTTGTCTTTGGCACTAGGTTTATCACCTTTGGCGAAAACACTAACATGCATGCTAACATAAATACATTATTTATATTTCATTGAAAATAATCCCAACACATTTAAAAAACATGTCTCACTATGCTCAGTGACAAGGACTTACTCTGAAATGTGAAAATTGGTGAAATGTCTTATTTTATTCTCTTTCCTCTCTAGAACTTGATTGTTATTTTTGGTTCTAATCTGGAGATATCATTGGTGAATTTAACGTGTGACCTAAAAGGAAAACCCTGGATTAACAGACTAATGAAGACAGATAAATAGGAATACATTCTAAAAACGACTGCAGTAGATTGAAAGAGATTAGAGTGGACAGAGGGAATAGGGGAAGAAATTGTGAAAAAGGCACTTAGAGGAACAGAGCCAATATGACCTGAAACAGATCACTAATAACTCGCTCCCTGTGTGCACCACAACATACGTCCTTGGGAGGACGCGTAACTCCACTCTCAGGAAAGGGCAGTGGGCCACTGTTGTTTGTTTTATGATCCTTTGCTAAGCTCCTGGAAACTACAGCTTGGCTCACACCGAAACCTGAAAGTTCTCAACTCCTCCAGTGCAGCTTCTAAACCCATTTCACTGAGCTTTAAAGGTAATTAAGCAGCAAAAACAAAAACAGTCCTGAAAAAGCTTCTACTTCTTTCTTTCTCTTTGCTCACTTTCTCCCTGGTGTGGTGAAGGTTCTTTCTGTGGGCCTCTTTCAGAAGCCTGATGGCACGGACGAAAAAAAAACTTACTCAAGAGAGACTCAGGGTGTGATGATGGCATAGAGAACTGAAAATGTAGAGCTATCTAGTCGCTAAGGATAAGGATCAGGATAAGGAGCCTAATGCTCAAAACCAGCATGCCACCACCATGTCTCTCAAAATGAATCCATGGTGAACCAGAAAAATTAATCTCAGTGTTTTATTAAAGATATAAATAGCATCTCCTACGCCAGTTTTACAAAGCACAGCAGCACTAGGGAGACAGCATTTCTTTTTCATGCATTTCTATGTGACTGTGTATAAACACGCAGAGTATTTGTTTAGCTTTTGGTTTGCCCTGAAGAATAAAAGTGACTCTCTAGTATAGATAATACTTCATAAAGCAATTCCAAACAACACGAATTTGCAGATGAATGGTTCTTTTGGAGTAGATCTCTAGTCTCCATTCACCTTCTCCTATGTTTGCTCCTATCATTGCAAATGTTTATATATTTCCTTAATAGTGACCATCTTGACTCACTTAAAAATAACTTGCCAAACATTTGTCTATTTATGTGCACACTTCTGTATGGTGAGATCAGCAAATGACAAACTTCAGTTTCTCACAAAAAGGATGATGTAGCCTGTACACAGCATTGCCCTATTGCAATGGGATTGACTGGGTGGATATGAACCCAGTCACATCTGAGAACATTAGCCTCTTGTAACTAGGTCACCTTAACCATTGAAATACCCCCCGCACCACCTATTTAGAGGAATGACCAACATCCTTTGATGAACATCAAAGGATAACCTCGCTCTGTATTTATGAATTCCCTTAGTATTGCAAATTTATGATTTTATGCATCATTAATTTAAAAACAAATGTTAACCACTTGATAGATTTGTTCCAAAATCTATTACAAAATAACCTAGCTTCCTAAGTAAAATGTAATGGTGATATCTTAGTAGAATGTGCTCTGGGTCTTAATCTGAATGTTTCCAGGTGACATG
The DNA here is from genome assembly GCF_011100685.1 of Canis lupus familiaris. Taxonomy (NCBI): domain Eukaryota; kingdom Metazoa; phylum Chordata; class Mammalia; order Carnivora; family Canidae; genus Canis; species Canis lupus. The sequence goes on from NC_049237.1 coordinate 11,336,105, forward strand.
GCCTTAGACAACTAAATTAACTCACCCATGTTTCATTCTCTTTAACCGCGAAATGGCAATGTGTTCATCCTAAGCAATTCCAGGTTATTTAAAAAATAGTTTAATTCCTTAAGACTCCTTATATTTTCAGGAACTAGCTTATTCATAATACTCCTTTGGTTAAATTTATGATGATTTTTATAATCTTTGATGTTTATATGTGTTAAGTTTGTTAGGCAGAATAATGCTTCCCCCTCCAAAAATGTGCACATTCCAATCCCTGTAATTTCTGAATGTGTTCCCATACATGGCCAATAAATAAATAAATAAATAAATAAATAAATGCCAACTGTAATTGAAGCTGCTAATCCCCTGACCTTTAGATTATCCTACATTATTTAGTTGGGCCCCATGCCACACAAGTGTCCTTAAGACTCAGTATCAGAGCAATGTGATGTGACAAGGACTTGACTGGCCATTGTTGGCTTTGAAGGGGCTATGAGCCAAGGGATGCAGGAAGGCTATAGAAGCTGGAAAATGCAAGAAAACAGATTCTTGCTTAGAACCTATGGAAGCAATGCAACTCTGCTGACCCCTTGATTGTAGCCTAGTGAGATGCGTGCTGGTATTTTTGAACTACTGAATTATAAGATAATAATTTTATATTGTTTTAAGCTGAGTTTATGATAGTTTGCCATGGCAGCCAGAGGAAACGAATATATCAAGTTTCCAGTAGTGTCACAGGCAGTGATTTAGGTATGTATGCTTAACACTAATGTAGCTTATTCAAATTTCCAGGTGAGTCCTTATGTTAGCAGCATTATAATTGTGCCAAGTATTATACCCAAAAGTCTCAGTCAAGTATACTGGCTACAATAACTTTCCTAAAGTGTGGGTGGGAGTGGTGGTGGTGCCTAAGGTTTGAAGGAGTAATTTATTGCTGCAAATCAACCTATTTACTAGTTTTGAGCCAGCATGCTAGAAAGAGGACAGGCCACCTTCTTTCATAGCAGATGATCAGGATAGGTCCAAATGGCCAGTTATCCTGTGGTGTCAATCTTTGTCAAGATCTCTGAGATTTGAGGAATGACTGGACTGATCATAACCTGGGAAGGAATTATAAAGTTGTTTCCATTTTGGAGTAGCTCTTGCCTTACCATCAAATCCTCTCATCTGAGTTTTGGCAAACCAGGTGGAGCCAAAATGTTAGGGTTTTTTTCCTGACCCAGTGCTGCAGACCACATGTATTTTCTGTGAATTTTCTTGGTCTGAATTGCTTTCCTATGTTTTTTCACATGTGAGTCACAATCTGCCTTGAATCTCTAGCCATTGCTTATAACCTGTCTTTATAGTCCTGCAATGTTCTTAACCCAGAATAAAGGCAAATTGGGCTCACTACTAGGAGGCTTGGATAGAAGGTATGGGTTAAAAACAAAAGCCAGCATGGATTATTTATCCATTCATTTAATAAACAGTATTTGTTGCCTTCTATAAGCTCTGTATGGCTCTATGTGCTAGAGACAAAGGTCGACCAAGACAAAATTTTGCTTTCTTGGGCATCTTGTAGGAGAAGCAGAATAATACATAAAAATATGTATTATTTTACATATATATAAAATAATTATAGTTACTATAAAATATAAAAGCAAGTAAAGAGACTAGTCTAGATTAAATATTATGGAAGTTTGGTAAATATTTATAGTTCTCCCTCCTTGCTGATACAACATCAGATTGCAGCTTTGGCGGGATAGGCTCATGTGATCAGTTTTACTTACGTGTGAGTGGCAGTGACAGGACTCAAAGCTGAGCATTTACCAGTGTGAGAACCTCCAGCGCTCTGCTTCCCCCTGAGATAGCAACTGGCAACAATCAAGATTGTAAAAGCTCCATAGTTTGGGTCCCTGAGTGACCCTTGCTAACCACAGTGGATATATAATGGGATCGTGAAATAAAATCTTGTTGTTTTATGCCACAAACATATATCTTCCCCTCTACAACTTAATCTATCCTATCCTGACTGATGAAGATAGTCAGGGAAGGCATGACACTAAGGAGCTGAAAAGTCATCAGAGACACAACTGGTGATAAATATACAGTGTTAGTTCTGGACTAAGAATATTTCAGAGAAAGGAAATAACTCATGTGAAGGCTTTGACATATGCCTATGCCAGGCTCTAATACAAGGCTGTGCACCTCTGGAACAGGTCTGGATATGGATGACAGCTCTGGGCAATGCCAGGTTTGTTTTATTCCCTACTCTATATCTTACCTGATGAGTTCTATTTATCTACATACTAATATTTATTTTGAAAAACATCACAAATCTTTGAACCCATATCTTTAATTCTTAGAGTTAAAGATCTAATTTTTTTCTTACCCATACAATTTTCTCTTCAGGTGCAGTCACTTTTTCTGGCATTATCTTTATGCCCTAACCCAAGTTATTCTTACGAATTTCTTTGTAACCCTGGGGAGACGCTTAGGAGTCCATTCAGCCTCTGAATCACTGCAATTTCATAATTTTTCACCTATTCATTTATTAAATAAATATTTATTAAGCAACTACAATATGCCAGATTATGGACAAGCCATTTAAGATACAATGTGAACAAAGAGAACTTGCAGTATAGAGGGAGGAGACAAATTTTAAGCAAGTAATCACACGAACTCAATGCAAGTGATGGCTCTGATAAGCATAATGGAATAAATGTCACGTTGATCTGAGAGTATACAAGGGGGAATTTCAATCTGCCAGGCAGGTCAGAGAAGGCTTGACATCTCATAGATGGAGGAGGAATGAGTCAAGTAAGGGGCCGAAGGAAATGTTTGCTTGGAAAATGGAATCACAGATCAAATGTTCTGTGGTGGGATAAAACGTAGAGGGTAGAAAAACTAAAGAGAAATCCATAAGGATGGAATTAGGAGATGTATGGGATGCCCTTCATGAGAGGTGGTGGATTGGTATAGGCATTGAGAAGGGAAGCCATGCATGAAATATAGTCATGTTTAGGAATTCTGTGTCTTTATAATGAAAGTAGTAGGAAATCACTGGAGAATTTAAGTGCATCTGAGGAAAGATGACTATAATCAAATGCATTTTAAAAAGTATGGGGTGACTGGGTGATGGGCAATGAGGGGGGACACTTGGTGGGATGAGCACTGGGTGTTATGCTATGTGTTGGCAAATCGAACTCCAATAAAAAAAAATAAAAAAAAAGTATGCTGGCCACAGTGAAGAGAATGGGTTAGAGGAAAGTCAGAATAAATGGGGGTAGGCTGATGTGGACTATTGCCTAAGACCAATGAACAGTTAGATGATGGCAACTCTGATGGCACTTTAGTGGAAAGAGAGAAAAACAGTGAACTCCAAAATATTTAATGAGGTGAATTTATTGAAATTTGGTGAGGACTGGATATGGTGGAGGAAGAGGGAGATTTTGAGGATGACAGCCTGCAATCTGAGGTGGTGATGCCATCGACTAAAACTGGAAACTCGGAAAGAGAACAAAAGCTCTCAGAGGAGGTTTCATGGTGGGCAAACTGAATTTGAAGGACCTTTCAGACAAACAAGAGGGAATAGCAAATAGACAGCTGAAACAACAGATCTGAGACTCAAATAAAGGTCTAAGCTAGATATATAGCTTCATGAATCATTTGCTCCTAGATGGTAATTGAAGCCATGGGGAAGGCTTGAGACTGCCTAGGGAGAGATTGTGGAACGAGGAGCAGCAGGGGTGGGAAGCCATGGAAGATTAGCAAAGCAAGCAGAGAAAGAGCAGAAGACGCAGGGTTAGAACTAGGGTTGGATCAGGACCGACATCAGGAAATCTGATGTCTGTCCACCATGGTCCAGGGACAAGATTTTAAAGAGTTTGTGTCTCAATACACAAGTTCTCCATAAGAGTATTTACATCACAGATTCATTATGCAAGTTATCATGAGAAAGAAGGACAATCCCCTTCTCTGAAATTAGCTACCACTCCTCTTCCACAAGTTGTCCCAAAGTTGAGTGTTTGTAAATGAGAGATCCATTCTGAGAATACAACTGCTGCAGGATAGTGTTCTCAGGGAGGTGCAGGTGATTAACATACCTGTGGGAACAGGAGACCAGATAGCCTTATATTCTCGGATGAAAATAAAGCAATAACCCCCTTACTCAAAACACAGGCTTCCACCAAATGCAGTACTTAGAACATGTCTATGTGTTCCAAGCAAAGGAAGTCCACAAACACCTCCTTTGCTTTACAAATATATATTTTAAAAGACCCTAAGATAAGTTTTGTAGAAGGAATACTTACACAGACGCAACTTTCTTCTTCTCTTACAAACTAGACTCTATTCTCTGGTTTCCAAACCCACAAAAAGTAAACTGCATCCAGTTATAAAAATTAAGGAACAGGCTCACAGACACTAAGGAGAACAGATGATTTAAAAACCTGGAAAGAGTGAAAAACAGAAAAATCAATAAACAACCTCCTGAGACTTCAAGTGGCAGCGCTCTCTAGGGCCACAATGGTCCCTTGCAGAGTTTGCTGTGTTACAAGCTGGCTAAAATTTTTTGAGCCATCCTGATAATCCTGTGGTTGAATTATGCTAACTCTACTCTTTCAAAGGGCAGAGAAGCTCAGACATGTTGTAGATTAATTTATTTAAAGAAAAACAAATAATAGCAGGCCTTGAAGGAATAAACTTTAGTCATCTTGAAAATAAACCTTTCCCCAAACTCTCATTTCCATATGAGCTAGATAAATACATAAGCAGGGGTTAATCAATGCATAAGCTAATAGTCTTTCCTGCCTTTATACAATAACAGCGTATTTAACAAAGAAACATAAACTGGGTGGCTTAGCAGGAAAATAACTCGTGGTTTTGGATGCCAAAAGTCTGAAGTCAAGGTGTTGTCAGAGTTCGTTCCTTTTGAGGCTACAAGAGAAGAATCTGTTCCAGGAGTCTCTCCTTGGCTTATAAAAAGCCTTCTTTGTGTTCACATGACATTCTCTAACTTTGGCAAGTCTATCTCCAAATATATTCCTTTTATTAAAATACCGGGCTCATGCTAATGACCTCTTTTTAACTTGCAAACACCTAATCTCCAAAAAAGGTCATATTCTGAAGTACTAGGGTTAGAGTTTCAACATATTAATTGGGGGGGGGGGGAGTGACACAATATAATCTGTAGCATATGATATCTGTGTAAAACAAATAAGTAAATTAATAAATTATATTTGCTACCTACCTGTTGTTAATGTTAGTTAAAGGTTTAAAGTTTATTTTAGTATTGTTGATCAGTTGCATTAAATTCACTTGCCTTATCTGCTTCATGATCAAAAGCAGTGTTTAATAATTAATGACTAGCCACTGTGTTCCATAATATTTATCACAGTTAGCCTGGTACTCTATTCTTCCATAAATATCAACTTTTCTAATTCTCTTATAACCTTCTTGGGGAGATAGACCATATATTGATCATCTAAGGACACTTGTTGCATCTAGCATTTTGCTTTGTACATGATCTGGTATTAATAAGCATTTTTTCGAGGTGAACTGAATTGAAATGTTAGTTGCGATAATAAATCTGCAAAGTCACTATAGAACTGTATGAAGTTAATTGACTCGCAGGGGAGATTGCCTTAGTCTCATTCACCAAGTTCTAATTAAATAAGGTAATGAAAAATTGACAAATGGTGGCTCGATTAGACCAATTTTATCTATTTTGTTCTCTGGACATTCATCAGCCTTGCATTCCAGGAGCGACTTTAATGAATGAGGATGGATCAGGACTCTGGTCCCATCTCTGAAACAACGAACGCAAGGATTTGACTGCCCAACTGCTTTCAAGAGTCAGTCCAGTAGCATTTTGTACGGGGCTAGTGAGTATGGCACAATGAAAATTAATCATACCTGAAAGAATTTTCCCAAAGCCCACATGCCATTAACTGAAATGAGAGAAAGGGTGTGAATATACGTAAATTGTAAATGGTTCCTACATTGTTCACTAATTTGCATTTGGGTTCTCATGTAATTTTTTGGTGATTTGGGTCTGAATTCTAATATTGCCTTTTTGAAGATACTTTCCTGATGACACAATCTGAAGATTTCTCTCTCTACCTCCTTCATTTTTTTTTAGCACTTTCCCTTTTATGCTTTTTCTTGCTAGTGTTGACCACTATTGAATAGTATCATTTTTACTTCTGTTTACCATGTGCTGCTCCATGTTCCCAACCCTCCATCTGATATAAACTCTATGACAGCAGGAGCCTGGTCATTCCTGATTATTGATATCTTGCTCATCGGGCCGAGCTATAGTAGAAACTCAACATTTGGAAAGTATGACTCTGCATGAGTCCCTCTGTCCCCTACTAGTTCTCTGATCTGACCTCTTAACCAATGCTCCCTCTATTCATGCCACGTAAGCCTCAGTTGCTGTTCTTCAAACACATCAACCACCACGTCCTGCCTCAGAGCCGTTGCAGGTACTTCTACCTCTACTCGGAATGTTCTGACCACAGAAATCTTCATGCTTTGTGCTTTTACTTCCTTCAAATCTCTTCACAACACATCCTAGTGCCTTTTCTGTAAAGAAGCCCCCTCCCCAGACCAATGCTCTACTGCCTTATTTTGTTTCATTTTTCTCCATGGTCACCGCAGTCACCATCTGACAGAGCATATGTTTATTTGTCGTACTGGATGCTGTGAGGTATCCCTCAGATATACCTTCAGAAACTAGACATTGGTTCTACAAGCTGTGGGGAGTGATGCTTGCTCACAGATCATGGGGAATAAACCTGCTCCACTGGACAGGCTAAAAGAAGCAGTCTCAGTCAAGGGTTTATCTCTCCCAAGGGGCAGCCACATCAAATACACGATCAGTGGAAAGGTCATCCCAACTCCAGGTTGTCTGCAGTTTTCTTGTTGCAACTAATTCTGTTTTACCTTTTCCTCTGTCCAAACTTGCTTCGATCATTTGACATGTCTTATTCCTCATAAACCTTCTGTACACAGACCTCCATTTCAGTGTCTGTTTTCCTGGGAACACAAGCTAAGGCTTATATGGAGTATAAGCTCCATGAGAATGGGGACTCTGTCTGTCTGATTCATTCTTATTCACTGTTGCATCCCCCAGTGACTAAAGCACCTCCCTGAGAGGTGCTTGATTGATATTTGTTGAACAAATAATGAATGAGAAGCAATCATCCATCTTCCCAGAGGAGACTTTATGGATATTGATGGATTTTATATGTTTTTCCTAGGAGACAATACAGAGCAGCTTTCAGGAAATTTATTCAACTCCTTTGAAGAAAGCATGCTGCTACACCATGAACAACACCTATGGATAATTTATCTTGCATTACACAAGTCCAGTCTCCAGTGTTTTCACAGAAACCTCCAGAGTCTCTCTAGTGTGATTTCATAGCTTAGCTGACCTTCCTAGAAATTATATGAAAAAGACATTTGGGCAATTATCTGTGTTTTCTAAATGATGAAACTGAAGATTGGTGAGTTTAAAATCACTTACTTAAGGCCACTCGTTATTTGGACATAGAATCACTAACACCCAAATCCAGGTCTTCTGTACTTTTGTGCCATGTTCCTTTTCATTCTTTTGTTAAGAATAAATCCAGTTGATAATGATGGTGTTAATTTCATATAAATATGAATACATACACACGTGCACATGCACACACATACACTCACACCCCTGGATTCTTGTCCAAGCTGCATTTAAAACTTAAGGTCCATCAGGGCACAGGCATCCCTCTTTGATCAAAACTCACAAATTCCACTGTAGAGCCAAAACAAGCAGAAACTTAAATAAAAAGATTTTATTACTTCTAAGATGCGTTTATGAAGTTCCTAACACACACTGCAGGAAATACCAATCATTATGCCATTGATCTTTAGAAGTCTTTCCTCTAAGAGTCACCAATTAGTCCTCTTACTATAGACATGTCAATATGGTTTGTCAATGTAACTTTCTTTTTTTAAAAAAATTTATTTATTTATTTGAGACGGAGAGAGACAGAGAGACAGAGAGAGAGAGAGAGGCAGAGACACAGGCAGAGGGAGAAGCAGGCTCCATGCAGGAAGCCTGACGTGGGACTAGATCTGGGGTCTCCAGGATCATGCCCTGGGCTGAAAGCGGTGCTAAATCACTGAGCCTGCCCTAAAGTAACTTTCTTACAAAAGTCTATCTGAATAGAAGAGATGCACAAAATATTTAATATACTAAGGATATATGTATATACACATATATACACATATATATACACACATATATACATATATATTCTAAATATTTTATTTATTTCACTGAAAGAGATAGAGAGAGCAAGAGAGAAAGCAGAGAGCATGAGCAGGGAAAGGGAGAGGAGTAGAGGGAGAAGAAGGCTCCCCGCTGAGCAGGGAGCCCAATGTAGGGCTCTATCTCAGGACCCTGGAATCATGACTCGAGCTGAAGGCATACGCTTAACTGACTGAGCCACCCAGATGCACCTATACAAAGGATATATTTCATATTAATAAAGAAATCTGTCTTTATGCACCCCCGTGTAACATACAAAACAAAATAAATTCAATCAATATATATATAATAATCCTAGCTAAGTCATTTTTAAAAAGCACTTTATGTTCAGTTGTTTTTTGTTTTGTTTGTTTTGTTTTGTTTTTTATGTTCAGTGGTTTTAACTTCACAATAGGTCAGTTGAATCCTATGGCAAATCAGACTGAGAGCACCTAGCAGTATTAAGGCACCAAAGCTGTTCTAGAGAAACACTTTTCAGGGGAATACGGAATACGGCTGTGTAGCAGCTATAAAAAAAAAAAAAAAAAAAAAAAGATGCACTGCTCAGATGTCATGCTGTGGTCAGCACCGTTGATTGGTGACCCTTGCTTCTGCCCTTCTGGATCCACAGAGGCCACGCTTCCCATAGACTAAACTTGGCAAAAGTACCAAAACAGATTAAGCTGGTGAGATGTGGGTGTACTAACTAGTGGCTTTGCCCTGAGGACTCTGCATTGACCTGGATGAACCTTTCTTGGAACCACGCTACAGTCTAAGATTCTTTTTACCAAATCCCCTTGCCTCTCATCTTCCAAAAACCTTAGATCCGTATTGCTGTCTAAAGAATCTTCTTGCCTTCTCCTGCTTACCTCCAGGAAATGTTGCATGCACATCTAAACCCATATTAGCATCTGCTTCTCAGCTGATCCAAATTCACAGAAATGATAGACTTTACTGCAGAATGTTCCACCTCCATCTCATAACTTACTATACTCAAACACAAGATTCAACCTAACTTTCAAAACATTGAAGTTTTGACTATTCTTCATTAAGTGTCCACGACACATCCAGAAATAACTCCAGTGGAATCTCACAGGTTCCATCCATCCTCAGGATGTACAAAAAAGGAAAGTTTCTTAATATGGCAATTCTTCGTGTTCAATTTTTGGCATGGTTACAGCAGGAAAAATAACTATAGCTGAGATATCAAGAAATTGTTGCATGGTACAGATCCAAAAGGAAATAAGCATTATAATCTTTCTTGGCCTGAAAGGAAAAAATGATCATGAGCTCCAGAGGTATGGAAGATAAAGAAGATATGAAGAATGGTTGAGGCCACACCCACTGCTACAGCCTGCCAGTGCTGTCATGACCATTGACAGCTGTTCCTGCTGGGCACAGTGGAGGGGGGAATGCATCTTCCCAGAGACCCGCTCCCTCTGCAGTCATGGACACACAGCAGCTTTATTCCTTGATATATAGGTAGTTCTGTTATAAACCTTATAAATAAACGATTTATTCTGGAAACCAGGTGTATTTATGATGTATGAGAGACTACTCTTTGGTAGTCACTGCACCTTGGGATATATTGTCATCAGACTAACTAAATTGAAAGACCAGGGCACTCACTCCAGCTTCACCACTAATCAATCAGCCACCAGCCTTTCTGTAAATCACCAGAGGCTCTCCGAGTTACAGTCCCCTCATGCAAAACAATGTTGTAATCCGTAGCATCCTTAACTCAAAGGGCTAAGCATATTCAGTGGGGCCAAAAGTATTTACAAGGGGCTATGTAAATAAGATAGGAGGTACAAGAATAAAGAATATTTTTTCTTTACAAAAGAAAGACATTTTATGTCATAAAAATGGCAAAATTTAAACCTCCCAGCATTTCACTTGTTAGAAAAAAAAATTACAAAATTTAAATATGAAAGAAAGTGAGGAGCTCCTTGTGAACTTTCCTGTGTGTTGCACATGCCCTCTGTGGTTTTCAGTTCTTAATGCACTGCGTTTATGTTGGCTACCGTTGAGCAGATCATCCCATTTCCATTTACAGGCAAGAATATGGATTTTTAAATGTACCCCCTATAGTTTATGAATCAGAGACTAAGGCACTAATAAATATTACCCAGGGCTTAAATTTTAATCCCTTTTCTTTTTCCCACAACAGGATCCTATAGTGACATACACATTTCTGTTTAATATTTTTATTCCCCAAACTGAAATATCAGCAACAAAAGTTCATCTTTCAACCCCAAGTCCTCTATTACCTATTCTAGCACCAGGTTTAACACCATTTTCTATATCCATGGCCAGAATGCAATGTCAGTTTTTAAAAAAGATTTTACTTGTTTATTTTGGAGAGGGAGAAGGGCAGAAGGGGAGGAAGAGGAAGAGGGAAAGAATCCCAAGTGGACTCCGTGCTCTGCATGGAGCCCAACACGGAGCTGGATCCCAGGACCCTGAGATGAAGAGCTGAAATCAAGAGCCGAACACTTAATGGACTGAGCCACCCAGGTGCCCCAACAATATAATTTTGACATCACCTTTTCTATTGGCAGGACCTACAAATAACTGTCCCCACTGCTGCTAGTCCCTTACTTCTTCATATCACTGTCACTACAGTACCACAAGTCTCCCACTCTGAAATGACCAGTGATTAAATGAGGTAAACCTCATCTTCTCTAGCCTGACATTCAAAGCCAACTACCATCTGATTCACACTAACCTTTTCGGCAACATTTGCCATTATCCTTCTCTATCAACCTTTTTCTGTGGGGGAAATTGTTTACTCCCTCATTTCAGAACTAAGGTTGTATTTTTCCTCCGTCTTGTGCCTCCCCAGAAATGCTCATTCCTCCTCAAGCATCACCTACTTCTTGAACTCCAAGGGTCTTGAGAGAGATCTGTCTAAAGCCCTGTAGTTTAAATTGAGATACGGCAAGATTAGGCAGGCCCAATTCCTTCAGTTTTTAAAAGCCCCATGTTCTGGACCCACGGCTCAGAATTATGATGTCTATGCTATTTCCACTGGGCTCAGCCACTTGCAGTGAGCTGGCAACTAAAATAATGTCAATGCCGATCCCATGGAGTCTAATGCAGGACCTTCCGAGACCTAACTTAAATGTGCTCCCTGCCATCAATCCTCATGATCAAGCTAGCTGGGAGCTCTACCTTTTCCGAATCTCTGTGTCACTTTTACTGTCTCTATAATTCACCTCAATATTAACCATGTGGTGCTTTGTGATAATTCTCAATTTTTCTTACTGATTTTTAAGTTACAGAAGTACTACCTACGGCTATGAAAATTCAAATTGTGCAGAGATGTGTAAACCAAAAATGGAAAGACCACTAACTTGCCTACAAGTTCTCTCTCCCAAAGTAACAACTACGAAGCAGTTAATACTGTCCAGGTTTTTTTTTTTTTTTATACGCATCTACTATAATGTATGTAATTAGTAAACCTAGAAAAAGAACCAGTTGGTGCTCTACAGAGTTCACATTCAATCTTTCTTTTGTACTATCTCCCTTCTGTTTTCTCCCCAAAGTGTGCAAATGCACACGCACATACATTTTAATGTGATCACATTACGTATGTGATTATATGCATATATAATTTTTATACATATATGTATCTTTTGAATAGTTCCAGTGTTTTATTAGGACAGCAATTTGATGGTAAATATTTCTGCTCTTCTATAGAACACTTATATAACCTTCGATAGGAGAGATTTATCAAAAAGCACTTAAAATTTAAATAAAGTTTCACAAGCTCCCCGCCAAACCTCACCAGCAATACATACTGGGATTTATTTTTCTTCAGCATCTGGATCTTTTTAGTTTTTACCAATCTGATTGATAAAAACGCTAACGTGTTATTATAATATGTATTTGTTTACATGCATCACACTTTTCAGCTGTTTTTAAGCTGTTTATATTTCTGTACATTTCTCTTTTTTCCATTTTTAGCATTTATTCCATTATTTTTCTGAGCTTTCTTTGACATATTTTGCTATGAATAGTTTTTGTTAAATGCTTTTCCTTAAAGGGAGAATGAAAAGGTAGAGATTTTCTTTCCACCTTTGTCTTACCAAATTTTTAATACAGAACTTGCACAGAGTAGGTATTCAGTAAATATTTACAGCTTGGCTTTCTATGACAGACTGTCTAGCTGTCAATTATGAAAGCTAAGTCACACAGAAATAAGAAGTATTTGACTTATGACAAAGTCCTTCTCCAACCTAACATGGTGTTCATAGGGCCAGGAGTACAGAACCTACTGAAGGCATACTAAGTTGATAGGCCGAATGGCCTATTCTAAGAGGCCAACTTGCAAATATTCATGTAGGTAGGGATATTTATCTTCTTTACTGACCTATGAGGCCGTGCTGCTTAGAACACGATATCCTTCTTCATTACTTATTCCACTGTCTATACCCCCTCTCCACTCTCTAAATATGCATATTTTAAGGCTCCTTTCTACTCTGTGTCTTCATGTTTTAATTCCTATTAAGAAAACAGGAACTACACTTGACATCAGTTGGTGAGAGTCAAATACATATGCCCAATCCATTTCCTTTCTGTTCACAGGATGAGAATATGCCCCATTTTTTTACATCCAGGTGAATGAAAAAAAAAAGCCGATAAAATTAATAGGCCTAATGGGTGAAAGGAAAGGGGAAAAACCATAATCTATATATTTTTCCTGTAAAGCCTTCATCTGTCTCAAGAAGAGATTGAACCTCATGGTACCGGCTGCCTACAACTCAGGGTAAACCTATTGCTTTATACAGCTTGAAGGAGCAGCTACCCATCAGCTGCCCAAAGGGAAAAAAAAAAAATCCATGAAGTCTAATTCAAGTGTCTGTCAAACTGAATATTCTTTCTGTTTTGTCACTGAAGAATTTGGAGAAATTTCCATCTTCCCTTAAGTGTTCAACATCCAGGGCTCTCTCCAACACTGTCAAGAGTTTCTGAGTAGGTTGCTGTTTCTCAGAGTTCCCAGGGAGTATAGACACACATCACTGCTCTTCCTCCCCATCATTTCCTCTGCATCCCCACTCCCACATGACTAATTTCTTCCATTCCATAATACGAACTGCTACCCAATTACTCCACCCCACTCATTACCTTGCCTTGCTGTTCCCTTTCTGTCATATAGCCCAACAACCCAAGGAGAGAAATTGGTAGTTGTATATGCGATTCTACATGCTTTATTTATTTCTCAGGAATATTTAGAGAAAGTTTATAGCTCTTCTGCTCATCAGAAGAATGAACACAGTTTTACTTCTGCAGCCTGAACTTGTTCCTTCCTTCGTGTGACAATCTCTTTCACTTTCTTCCTAAGTAATATTTTTACCACCCCCTGGGGAAAAAAAAAAAAAACAGCATCTCATTTGAATCCTGTACAATAATGCTGCCATTCTGTTTTCCCCCTATTTTTTGTCCAATTATCTGAATATTCCCCTCTGATACATTTCCCCTTTTTCAGTTATACTTCTGTGTTTTTGTTATTTATTATTTTTTTAAGAATTACACATTGTTACCTTTTCTTTTCCCCAGAGGGCCTTTAGGTGGCAGCCCTTAATATTCCTTATCCTGGTTTGTTATATAAAGGTTTCTAAAAGAGATGTGGGACAGCCAGTGAGCCCTGTGACGTATGACTATTGCCCGAGCAGTGGCATAGCTGGAAGAACTGAACAAAACACAGGAGTCTTGAGGGAAACAAAAAACTAATGTAAAATGGCATAATCTGTAGTTTCAAAAGGATCATCATAATAATCTAGTCAAGCCTCAGTATTTTAAGAAGATACTGCAGCTCAAAGATGATGAGCAATTTACCTAAGGTCATACAACTAATGGGAAGGAAGATTGAGAAAAGGGTAACTAGACCCAAGTCTCCTGACCGCTGTGTAGGCCCCTTCTCCTATTTCTTTCATTGTGGTCACTTCACACTTTTTAAGGTCCGGAATTAAGCACATGCTATATGAACCCTTTCTCATTTAATCTGGGGGTACACACATCACTGGCATACATCAAGGGAGTTACTTTCCATGGAAGGGAAGTCAGTCTGACAACAGCTTAGGAGCTCACAATTGCATTGTTTTAAGAGCAAACTGCCTCTCTGTTCTGCCTTCTAAATTATAGGGGAGGAAAAATCCAAGCTCCTAATAAAGTTTTAAATAGACTGCATCGAACGGCATGCTAACTTTGAATTACCGTGCCATCCAGGAGAGCCTCACCATCATTTTGGCAGATTGGGGATAGGGCAGTAGATGGGGACCCACCAGGTCCTTAACCTAACTGCAAGTCAAGGAAGAAGGTAATAGAGTCTCAAACTGTCTTCTTTTAATGTCTTTACAAGTTTTATACTTGTCGAAGGAAAAAGCATTCCCTATTCTGGTGGTTCCTGATAGCTGCTTGCAAGCAATTTCATCGGATTTGCAAAGCTGCTGTCTCCAGATTTGTTTCAAGACTGCATGCAGTAGAGTGGGCAAGGGGAGTGCAGCAGAAATGAAAGAAGAGGGTATTGCCCCGACTAATTCTATTCATTTCGGCAAACTTGGCCCATATTTATGGGTTCTTGCTTCAATGAGGGCACCCTTGGACAAAAAGTGGAACCTGTTTATTTTAAGCTACCTTTTTTATGCTATTGGTGCCTTGTTTTGTTTTGTGGGTTTTTTCCTTTAAATTATTTGAAAAGGGGGTTAGTATGAGGGTTTCTGGAGGAGGGAAGGAACTGCATGTTTAATTGTAGACTTTAGATGTTCTTTTTATACAAACAAACCCAGTAAGCAACATTTGCGATAATGTCTTATGTTTCTACTTGCCTGGGACACAAGGAAGAGAGAGGATTATCTTTCATCAGGGAGGAAAACTTCAAAAAGTACATTGCTTTAGTTTCGACTACTCAGATAAAATATAGGACACCAGTTAAAAGTGAATTTAAGATGAACAAATAATTTTGTGTATAAATTATCGCCAGAATTTCACAGGGGCATAAGTACACTTAAAAAGTCTTTACTGTTTACCTAAAACTCTAATTTAACTGGATATTCTTGTATTTTTATTTATTAATTATGACAATACTAGTTTAGATATCAATGTTGATATCTAAATATGGGCTGTAGATTCTTCTGCCTATAGAATTTTACAGAACTTCCAATTCTATGATGTAGGGAGCACCTGGTACAAGAAGTTAAAAGAGAAAAAGAAAAGCGAAGAAAGGGAGAGCATAGTACTATAAAAATGGCATCAAATAACTTCAAAGTGTTTTTGGATATGCTTGAAAAATGTGGCTTTACTCTTCAGATTTAAATTATGATTTCTGCTATCAATGTAAGATTTGATTTTATAAATATAACAGAAATTTAAAAAAATCATTTGTTACAACAGTGTTGGTTAATGTGGAAAGAAAGTTTTACACACTTTTGGAGGTGGATAAAGAAGGAATCAATTGTTCATGATTGTCAAGATTTGGGGCACTGAATGAATATGGTAAATGTTCAAATCTGTGATCGGTCACTTATTAGCAGTATGATGCTGGACAATTATTTTATATGTCTTGTGCCTCAGTTATTTCATTTGTAAATATGGGATAACAATAGGGCCTACTTTATAAGTTCCTGGTGGGGATCAATTGGTATAATGCATATAAATTGCTAAGCATAGTGCTTGGCAAACAAATGTCCAAGGAGCAGGGCTTCTTCCCCCACCTTCCTTTTCATCTTTCAAAAATGTTTATCAAACTATTAGCTGTTAAGATTAAAAAATTGTGCAATATTCAATAATGGACTCCTACTTAGCAAGAAGAAGAATAAACTCTGTTACCTACAACAACAGAGTTACTGAATCTCCCAAATACAATACTTAGCAAAAATAGCCAGATAAATGACAATATGTTACATAATTACATCTAGAGTAATCACTTTTAACATATCTTCACAATACCACAAAAGTATTTTCAGTAACAGTCAAAAAATTAAATGAAAAATAATACTTGACCAAGGAAAATAAGGAAAACAGTAAAAGCAAACGAACTAAAAACTGTTAGTAAAATAATAATCATCAAAATGAATGTGACAGTGAAAAAGGGAAAAATGAATAATAAGTACATTTGATTTTGTTTTTATGGTGTTCCATACGTGTGTTTATAGTTTCATGGGAAAATGTCTGAAAAACCATACCAAATTGTGACTGATTATTCTTTTTAGGTAGCATGGTGGGATATTATTCTTTCTTAACTATTTTTGAGCAAGTATAAATATTAAAATAAATAATTTTTGGAAAGAAATTTTCTTTAGTTTTGCATTTACTTTATTATATTTATTTTTTCCCGAATACTGTCTCACTCTATGCACTGAAATGAAATTATCAACAAATGAAATGTGATGCTTTTGTCCTAAAAAAAAAAAAATGTGGTGCTTTTGTAATGACCTCATTGTGTACATGACTACACTCCCCACGATGTGATGTGAGAGACAGGAGTGCAGAGTCTTGGTAAAGAGGTGGTGAAAGAGAGAGAGAGAAAATCAGAGCAACAAAATTCCACTTGGTTATGATTTCAAGAATCTCTTCAATAAACAACACAGCATAAACATCATGATAAAACAATTACATAAAAATTGAAATAAATATGCAAAATATGTAAAATAGAAGTATGTATTTTTATGTATGCAAAAATATGTCAAATACCCTTCCTGAAATATTTAAATATTAGCTATTATGTTATATAGCACTATTTTTCCATCCAGACTTGACAAACAGAACACTGTTTTCCATTTGTTTCTTGTTTCTTTATTTCTTTTTTCTCCTGGCAGCTTTTGAATTACTTTTATATTCTTAAGAATCCATTTAATCTCCATTATTGGATTATAATTTATACCTCTTTAAAAATTTTGTGGCTGCCTTGAGGTTTATAATATGCATCTGTCATTGCAACCTACCTTCCAATAATATTATATGGCTTGGCATGTAGTATAAGAATCTTACAAATTATAGTAGATTGCTCCCTCCTATTTTTATGCTACTGTTATCATCTGTGCTATTTATTCATAGTTATCAATCCAAATACCAATCCAAATTGCTATTACTATATGGGAGGCAGTAAGTTATCTTCCAGAGCAATTAAGATTTAAAAAAAAATCTTTATATTTACATTTATATTAACCATTTCTAAGAATTTTTATTACTTTATGTAGAGCTAAGTTTTTAATCTTATATAACATTTAGTCTTTCTGAAGACCATTTTTTTAAATTTTTTTTATTTATTTATGATAGTCAGAGAGAGAGAGAGAGAGAGAGAGAGAGGCAGAGACACAGGCAGAGGGAGAAGCAGGCTCCATGCACCGGGAGCCTGATGTGGGATTGGATCCCGGGTCTCCAGGATCGCGCCCTGGGCCAAAAGCAGGCGCCAAACCACTGCGCCACCCAGGGATTCCCTGAAGACAATTTTTAAGTACATTTCCTGTAGCTCTCCTGGCAATGAATTCTCTGTTTTTGTTTGCCTAAAAGTAATCATTTTTATTTTACTTATTAAAGGTATTTTCACTATGAATAAAATTTTAGGTTGATATCATTTTACTTTTAGCACATTAAACATGGTAATCTTTTGGGGGGGGCTTGCAAAATTTTTGAAAGTCTGTTGGAACTGTTTCATTATTTTCTGTGTATATCTTTAAGATATTCTTTTACTTCTGGTTTTGAGCTATTGAAATATGATATATCTAAGTGTGTATATGTGTGTTTTATTTCCTTTGGAATTTATTGTGCTTGGAATTATCAAAATTCCCTGTGTCTATACTTTGATGTATTTTGATATTTTTAGAAAATTCTCAATGATTATCTCTTCAAATAGTCATTCTGTCCCTTTTGGGGAGAGCAGAAGAATTATGTGTATCTCAAACCATTTGGTATTATTCACAGATTGAGATGCTCTGTTATTGTTTTTCCCATTTGTGTTTCAACCTGGTTAATTTATGTTGAAAAATCTTCAAAATCACAGGTTCTTTTTTCAATTGTTTGGATGTAGTGTTGGGTCCATCAAAGTGACTTTTCATCATCTCTGTTACTTTTTTCTTATGATTTCCATCTCTGTTACAATCATATTACAGTAGTTTGCCTATTTTCCCTCACTAGAGACTTGAACACATTAATCGTAGTTAATTTTATTTTATTTTTCATAGTTAATTTTAAATGCCTGCCTGAAATTCCAAAATCCTGATCATTTCTGAGTCTGATTGTATTGATTGCTTTGTCTCTTGATCATGTTTAGTTTTCCATCTCCATTGTTTTGATGTTTCACAATTTTTATTCGGTTCCTGAGTATAGTTTGTAGAATAGTAGTACTGAGATAATTCATATTTATACCTACAAAGCACATGCTTCTTCTGCTGCTAGTGGAGGGTTGAGTTAATGTAGGCAAATTTTGACCTGTTTTGGGTCTTGCTGTTCTTATGATTACTTTCAGTTCGCCACTGCCTTCAAATTCCTTTTGTATCATATTGTGCTAATGTGAAGATTGGTGTCAAAGTGGATTTTCCTCAAGTGTCACTGGATAGACACACTGCTTTAGCTACATTCAACAATTTTGAGATGTTATTTTTACTGCATTCAAAATCTTATTATAACTTTTATTTCTTTCACCTATGAAGTATATAAAATGTGTTGTTTAGTTTCTAAATATTTGGTAGGTCTCAGATACCTTTCTGTTATTAATTTATCATTTAATTATCTTATAGTCAGAGAACACACTTCATATAATTTCAGTACCTTCATATTTACTCACCTTTGTTTTATAGCCAGGATCATGATATATCTTAGTAAACTTTTTTTTTTTTAATTTATTTTTTTATTGGTGTTCAATTTACTAACATACAGAATAACACCCAGTGCCCGTCACCCATTCACTCCCACCCCCCACCCTCCTCCCCTTCTACCACCCCTAGTTCGTCTCCCAGAGTTAGCAGTCTTTACGTTCTGTCTCCCTTTCTGATATTTCCCACACATTTCTTTTTGTGTGTACTTGTAAAGTAATGAGTGTAACATTTCACAACTTTCAGGTTAGTTTGCTTGACAATATATTATTGTTCTCTATATATTTATTTTTACTGTTTGCTTGATATGTCAATTTTTGGGAGAGAGCTGATAAAATCTCCAAATATAATTATGACTATGGCTATGTCTATCATACACAACATATTTTTATATATGATCCTATACAGTTATAAAGAAATGATACAGTAATAAATAAATGGATAAGGAACAATTCTTACAGGAGAATTCCAAATATTAAATATAGAGGAAAATGAGGTAAATAAGTAATTCATCTCAGTAGTAACTGCTGTAGGCATGATCCACTAATGCATTCTAAAGTTTGTGGGTGAAACTTCAAGAAACACTGGATATTTACACAGCTTCAAAGTATCTCCCACAAATATATATTCATTGTTGTGGTGGTTCTAATAGGCGTCCACAAATTATTTTGTATTCATGTCCCAGGAGGTGGAGGTTCATTTTCCTCCCTTTGTCCAGATTTAGTGACTCACTTGTAATGGATAGAGTATGGAAAGGAAAAAAATAATTATAATAGAGAAACCTCACAGATATTTCATTAACAAAATGATCAAAGTTAATATATCATCAATACTAAGTCCTGTTGATATCATGTACTTCGTGATAAGATATAATGAAAAGGACACTTCACCTCTGAAGTATGCTTCCCCCAAGTCCATAAGCTCATTCCAATTATAAGAAAACATGAGACAAATTAAATGAAATACTCTATAAGATACCTGATCCAGTACTCTTTAAGGGTGTCTGTATCATGAAAGAAGAAGAAAAACTAAGAAACTAAAAAACCCTCACAGATTTGAAGATACTAAGAATACATGATGATTAAAAGCAACATAACATCCTGATTTGGGTCCTGAAATAGATATGAGTGGAAAAATTGGTAAAATCTGAATACAGTCTGTAGTTTAAACATATTGCACCAATGTTAACTTCTTAGTTTTGATAAGGATACATGGCAAAATAAGATGTTAATAGAGAAGCCTGAGCAAAAAGATACAGGAACTCACTGTATTATCTTTAAAATTCTTCTATAAACCTGAAATTATTTCTTTTTTTTAAGATTTATTTATTTATTTATGATAGACATAGAGAGAGAGAGAGAGAGACAGAGGCAGAGACACAGGAGGAGGGAGAAGCAGGCTCCATGCTGGGAGCCTGATGTGGGACTTGATCCTGGGACTCCAGGATCGCGCCCTGGGCCAAAGGCAGGCGCTAAACTGCTGAGCCACCCAGGGATCCCCCTGAAATTATTTCAAAATAAAAATTACAAAAGCAAAACTCCCTAACATTTGTCTACATGGCAAAACATGGACCCTTGTCATGTTCACTCGTCCTGCCTTAGCCAGGATTGCTGTCTTCTAGCCCTCAATGCTTGGAATACTCCTTCCTACCATAGGGTTTTTGCACAGGGTACAGAGGTTTTCCTCTGGCTGTAATTAAAGCTCTTTACTCCCATTCAAGTGTAATAATCCCTTACTTACCCTTCAGATCTCAGATCAAGCATCTCAGTATCATTTTGGCACCCACCACTAGAATAAAGCCTTTTATAGGTTCTCATATATCATATACCATGTGTTCATTGTCCAAATCACAGTTCTAATTATGCATTTGTTTGAATGATTATTTATTGGTATTTGTCACTTCCACCAGGCAGCAAACTCAATTCTCCAGGACTACATATACCCTAATTTACCCAGTGTTTAGCATAGGCTCTGGCATATAGTAGGCACTCCAAGTAAGTGATTTAGACTTGCCAAGTAAGTGATTTAGTCTTCCACGTAACTGAAGCATCCCAAACTGTTCTACTGCTTTCCCACAAAAGGGGAGGGAACACTTCCCTTTCTGTCAAGTGTACTGGAAGGCAAAATGTCCTAGTTATAAATATTGTATGGGGAAACACTTTAAAGGGAGGAGCTTTTAAGTACTCTGAAATCCTTCATAATGGGAAAGAGAACTATGACAGCTCCCCTATGTCCTTCTCTGTCAAACCCCCCACCCCGGAAAAATTTCAGGCACTCTGCTTTGCAATGTGAAGTCTTATGGCCCCTTCAACAGCCACTTTCACTCAATGGATAAAGAATAAGGGGATTTAGACATGACAATGCAAGCTGAGTGAGTCTTTTGTCTCCTTTTCCTTTTTCTCTTCTTCTTCTTCTTCTTCTTCTTCTTCTTCTTCTTCTTCTTCTTCTTCTTCCTCTTCCTTTTTTTTTTTTTTTGTTTGTTGCTGTTGTTAATTGAAAGAAGTTAAAACCCATACCACGATTTGCTGTTTATCAGGCAAATGATTCTTTGAGGCAATTCCCAGTGGGACTCACTTTACATTTTGGGGACATTCTAGTTCAGTGATAGCAGATTGAACATCATAGTTAACATTTTTAAAAGAGAGACAATGAAATAGGTTCTGGAAAGATAACTAGGTAGCAGTTGCACAGGCAAAAAAAAGAGAAAAAAGAAAGATAAGATAGATTGCTATTTGAAACTAAAACCTACATCCAGGTAGTTGGGAAATGGAGAATGTAGAGGAAAGGGAACATTAACACTCTCTTGGTTTGTATTGCTTGGGATGCTTCCTAACTTACTGAGAATGGAAATCCTCTACTCGATTTAATTTCTTACAGCATCTGGTGTTTCTTTTTGGATGCTGGGGAAGGAATAAGGAACTCAGTTCCTTCTAGCACTCAGGAGAGACCCTTTTATTCCTTAGTATGAATGTGGTGTTTATTATTTGACTCTCTGGGATTGTTACTAGACATTAGTTGCTCTCATAGAGGACAAAATAACTGGTTCTTTGTTAGAAGAAACAGGTAGTAATGAGCTGATAGGAAAAATTTCAAATGACAAATATTTTTTTGATTTGTAAAGCCCATCTTGTCCCTTGTATGAATAATTTTGACTCATTTGAGAAGTCCTGTTAGCTAAATGGATTATTAAGGGCCTATGATCAGGAGTTTCTCTCCAATAAACATATGTTAAACAAAAAAGATCCTTATGTATGCATTCTATGTTAATGTTTAGAAACAAAGTTAAGAGAATGAACATGACTCACCAGCACCGACCAGAGCTAACATCTATTTCCTCTGCATATTTTTAAGCTAACACAAAGAGCAGTTATTAACACTGTTTTAATTCATTTACTATATCTTAATAATTTTTTTCATATTATGAATGAGTCTTCCTAAATAAATGGGATTGGATTTACAATATTACATCAGCTGAAAGCACAATTGAAAAAAAAAAAAAGACTCAAACCTCTAAGAGGTTTTGAAGCACAGTTTAATGCATGTGCTGAATGGGTACTGGATGGGGTAACTTAATATAATCCCAGTTTCTCTCTCCAGTCAAATGCCAAGCTCAAGAGCAGAATATACTGCTACAGATCCAGTTCATATGAATTAGAAAAAAAATTTACTAGAAAGAGTTAATCTTATCAAGATCCCACCATTCCAGCTGTGTGTTTACTAAGAATTTTCCTTAGAGAAAGGTGAAGAGGCCTTTCTTCACAATGGATGCAATATTATGGGTACTGTTAAATTTGGTCTCAAATTGCTCCAACATTGTCCTATGACTTTGTACGAAATTCTGTTTTTAGTTGGGTATTTTAGATTAGACATTGACTGTTACAGTATCAGTCCCTGAAGGGATGAGAGACTACAGAAACAATACATTTTAATTGGGCTTGGAAAGTGGAATAAAAGATGTGGAGATACAGTAAAAATCAAGTCTGAACCAGGGAGCATTAGCCAAGAAGAGGGGGCCAGTAAAGTGGGGATCACTGGCTAGTCCTTTGAAAACTGAACATATGGGACGTGTAGAGACAGAAGGCGTAGGTTTGTCATGCGGAGTAGAAGATGTGGGCAGAAAGATGTGGACATAGCAGCTGCCTGAAGTTTGCTGGATGTGAGAAATCATAGGAGTTATATAGCTTTCAAGTCTAATAAAGTCACGGTCAGTATATCTATCTATCTATCTATCTATCTATCTATCTATCTATCTATCTATCATCCGTCCATCCATCCATCCATCCATCCATCCAGTATCTGCCACTGGTATGTATAACAGTTTTTATTAGTTACACGTTAAAATGCTAACACTACCTGGCTCTTTGGTCTTGTTGAATATTTATGTTATTTAAAATAAGTTTATGTTTTTAGTATATTTGATGGGAGAGAAAATACTGAGATAGTAAATTTTTAAAAGTCAGCTAACTCAGGGGCTTCCATCACAGTCCTCATTTTGTGTCACCTTGTGTTTGAGATGATGATATTATATTCTTGCAAAGTAATATAAGCCTGCATAAAATATTTTCCTCTTGAAATGAATTCTGACTCTACAGGGAAAGAGAGATGGTATTTATCCATAATTTACTGAAACAATTTTTTAAATTACCTGAACATATCCCAACATCAACAACTAAAGAAATAAACATGGCATTTAGAAAATAAAAACACTGCTTCCTCATGCATAGGTTTAAAAACAGAAGTTGGATAGTAATTAGTAGAGCTGAACTGTTGTAAGGGCACCAATTAACTTTAATAAGTTGAGAAACACCTACAGTACCTTTCTATCTTTATTATGACAAATATACTTTAGTAGATCTGCATGAGCAAGTACGTAGTTTATTAGAATGGTTCCTGTTTCCCTCTTTTCCAGTTCTATAAAATTTTATAGAGGAGATCATTTTTATTGGATTTGTTGAGGAAAAGAAACTTCCAGCTTCAAAGCCTCCTATCCTTTGCCCCAAACTTCAAAAGTAAGAACAAAGTTTGAGAAGCACTTTTTCAATACTAGTACCTAGTGCTTTGCTTATAAATGTTTGACAGCTGGTTCTCTCAGGGTAAGGTAGGGAGCCCTGATTTGTAACATTTGATTTTTATAGTGTAAATATCCCCATCATGGTCAATTTCAACGTGACAAAAACTGGTTACCCAAATTCCTGAACATTTAACAGTTGTCTCTCTTGAGTTGTTATCACCTGGCTCCAGCACATAGATGCTTTTATGGCTCAGACATGAAAGACATTCATATTCCATTAGCAAAAACTCAGGAGGAATAATCTAGTTTCTGTCCTCCCTCCTCCTGCAGGGGTCAAAAGCAGATCTCCAGGCGAAAAGACAGAAAGCACCAGGTGCCAAGTAGTTGGGCTCCTTCTCTTTGTGTCTATCTGCCCTTATGAATTTTATTGAGCCATGACCTTGTATCTGGGTTGGAGAAGTCAAGAGCAGAACCAGAATCACTTAAGTAGTAGCTTATCCTTCCTTCTACGTGGATATAAAAAGATTGACTGTAGATTGACTTTAAGTGGCATTCCAGTTTGAGAGTTTATAGCAGCAGTTCTCACCCCTAAATGCATGTTAGAACCAGCTGGGGAGCTTTTAAAACTGCTGAAGACTAGTTCCAATCCCCAGAGATTCTGCTTTAATTGGTCTAGGGTGACGACCAGGCATTGTCGTATTTTAAAAACTCCCAAGGTAATACACTAGGTTCAAGATCCACTGGTTTAGGGATTGCTTATAGTTATGTTACTAGACAGATGGTAATGAGAAGCAGCAAATGTGTGGAGAGGAAGTCAGTAATGTGTGATGGGTTAAATATTTATGTTTTAGAAGATACATTATTAGATTGAAACACTAATATTAAATAGTGTCACTTTGACAAATTGATGTAAAGGGAACCAGTTTGACATATTTCAGTTGTGCTGAAAGTATTGCCTGAATTCTCTGTTTTCCCTGAGACAGTTTCTAAAAACCGAGCTAGAACCCATAGGTGCTACATCTTTAAGTTCAACTCGTAAATATCAGAAAAAAGAGGTCTTTGTCACTGAAGTTTTATGATAGCCCCAAAACAAAACAAAACAAAACAAAACAAAACAAAACAAAACAATAAGGGTCCATTAATTACACAATTATCACTTATGCAGACTTGCAAGAGTGATGTGCAAAACAGTTCTGTGACGCTTATCTACCTCTAGGCATAGTGGAGAAGTCATGATTTTTTTTAGAGAGGATTTTTTTAGGGGTCCAATTTTAAGAGTCATGTTATTTTTCCTCATCCTACCATAGAGAAAGAAAAATGGGTATTTCGTTCTCAATTCCAGTCAAGTGAGAGGGGCATTAAGAGAATCACTCAGGGAGTTTGAAGTTTAGAGGAATAGAGGGGACAGATCTTTGTTCCATGTCTCAGAACTTTAGAGGCAAAAGTTGTGGCTGGTGCTGGTGGGAGATGGAAAGAGAAGTCTCCATAGGTGTCAGCTGAGCTTCCACAAGCAGCAGGACAGAATGTGTCTTCGCGTTGGATAAGCTTAAGCGAAGAGCCATGTAGGAAGGAATTGGTCTGCAGGTCATTTTAAAGGGACATCATCCAAGAGGGCTGTCTTCTAGGGACAGACTATCTCATCAGAAAGAAGTTGAGATATAATCTCAGATGCAGAGTCAGAGGGGACTATCTTCAGTGGCCACATGAGTCTCTGGCTGGAGAAGGGACTGTTGTCCATATGGAGAGAGATATAAACAGATATTTCCAATGGAGAATCTCTAAGGTATCCATGAAGTACTACTCAGGAAAGTCAGCTTTAAATATCAACCAAACCCAGAGAACACCAACACCAGACCACATGTAAGATCCTGTCTGTCCCCATTTTACTCTATTTTGCCCCACTTATACCTGCAGCCAGGTGCCAGTGAGAACACTCCATGAGGGAGGAAGGAAAGTGGCATAAGAAGCAAAAGACAAGAGAAGTTAGTATGCACATTTTATTTCTTCACTGAAAGCCGCCAAGCTTGAAGCAATATCACACTGGGGAGGGGCGAATATTTAACATAAAGCTTAGAGTTGTGATTACATTGGACTCAGCATTTCAATTTTGGAAATGGAGACTTTACTTGTGATTAATGGACTAGAGGACATTTTTTTTTTCATGTCCAAGAGAGTAAGATTAGATCTGCTCAAGGGCAGTGAAAGCAAGAAATGGAGCCCACGTAGAGGGTTTGGAAGACCAAAGGCAGGAAGGAATGAAATTACATTCGGCTGTACCCTTGGAAGCCTGGTCTTTCAATGTACTAGTTGTTCTATTCCACCAAAACTCAGTGATTCTGAGAACCTGTCTGAAGTCTAAACACTCATTAGAATGCAATTTCTAACAACATAACTATAATTTTTCCTCAATATAGTATAATCAAGGTGAATAGTAACAAAGGGCAGTTGCAGGACAAGGTGCATGCATGCCATGTGCTGGAAGGAGAATCAGATGCAAGAAACAAAGGTTCTGGCCTGGGCTATGTCATTTTTAAAATGTGTGGCTAAGAGAAAGTGACTTCACTTCTCTTAACCTGTGATGGATCCACAGACTCAAAGTAATGATATTTGTCCTACCTGTCTCTCGAAGTTGTGGGAAGTACAACAGAAGGAAAAGCTTTGAAAAACAGCAAGTTTCTATAAATGTATAGCATCACAGTGACTATAACAGGGCTCAAAATGTAGTGAACAATTCAGAAGCCAGGCTGTTGTTCTTGTTAACCTATTCCTGTTGCCTTTTTGTATCAGAGGAATAAAATTCTTTCTTTACAGGATGCCATTCTCTTTGTGATTCCATCCAAGAAAAAAAAAAAATCAAACACAAACAGAAACAAAAAACAACCACAAAAAAAGACCACGTTAGTTCTCTGGCTTTTGTTTCCTCTTAGTCCGTTTCCCTTGAGAGGTAGAAATCAGAATCTCAGAGAAGACGTATTTATGTTTTAAACTAACATTGGTTGGTGATAAGTAAAAATGTGCAAAATAAATAAATAAATAAAAATGTGCATTGCAGAAAATTCAGAAATATGTAAGAGTATAATGAGGCAAGTAAAGTCTCCTATAACCCCCAAAACTAGACAATTGGTGTCAAAATCCAATGGTAATGCAAGCACTAGGAAGGCAGGTATTTGGTTCCCCCTGTTATATCCCCCTATTTCGGATGTTGTGAGGCACAAAGTATCACTCAATACACATTCGAATAAGCATGGGTTAAGATTTTGGTATATTTCATTTTAGTTCTTCAATATGTGTGTAGATACGTGTAGAGAAATGTATTAACCAAAAAGAGACAATTACAAAGGGTATTTTTAACACTGTACCAGTTAGGCTCTTTAGTTACAAAGAATAAAATAACTTCAGGTAATGTAGGATTAGTATAAGGATATATATGGAAAAAAGCAACATCTTGCAGGTATACTCAAGAATACTAATGTACTTTGTCCCTATGGAGACAGAAATATAGACTGTGGACGGCAAAGCCATCCAGACTCTAAAGTAGGTTTAACCAAAAGGTCTCAGTAGCAAAATTTTGTGGCTTCTATCACTAATATGACTTGAGTGTTTTCCACATCAAGACTGTATTCTAGGTTTTTTTTTTTAATTTTTTAACCTATCTGCTAAAAATTGCTCAACTCTTTATTTAAAAATACCAACTATCTAATAGCGTGAACCCAGTTGTTCTAAATAGTCCCCTTTATCTTTGAGTAGCCCAAATTTCTACCCAGTTATATCCAAGGCTACTGGCTAGCATAGAGCTTAGTGAGGTCAAATGGCCACTATGGTCTTACCTTTTTTTTTTTTTTTTAATTGTTTTATTTATTTATGATAGTCACACAGAGAGAGAGGGAGAGAGAGGCAGAGACCTAGGCAGAGGGAGAAGCAGGCTCCATGCACCGGGAGCCCGACGTGGGATTCGATTCCCGGATCCCCAGGATCGCGCCCTGGGCCAAAGGCAGGCGCCAGACCGCTGAGCCACCCAGGGATCCCCTGGTCTTACCTTTTGTATCCAGGTCATCATGAAGACTTAGTGGGAAAGAAAGAAACCTTTAAATAGGCATAATAGATATTCTGAGACCAGGCTGGTGCATAAATTATACTGTATATTGTTTTGTAACTTGATTTTTTATTTGATATGTTCTTACTCATTTAAACCATGTCATAAAACTTGGCTAACGATAGCTGAACAGTGCTTACATAATACGCATGTATCAGAATTTTAAAGACTATCTTGTTATTACTAAATACCCAGATTGCTTCCTATTCTCACTATTATGAATAGTGTTGAAATAAACAATTAGGTCTGAAAATCTTGTTTCACATCTTCAATTATTGTTTGGGATTAAGGCTCTTCTTGAGGCTGGACAACTGACAGTTCTGAGGAGCAATGGTCAGGTTGTAATCTTAATTTTAGAGAAAAGATAATATGCCTGGTATGGATAGAGCTAAATCTAATAATTTTCATATTACTGGTCATTTGAATTGCTTCCATTTTTACATGATTAAAAATTTTAATTTTGTTAAAAAATTTGCTTGATTGTCTTCCTGAGTTTATTACTCAAGAGGATAAATCTAAAGTCAGCCTGCTGTTTATTTCTTCCTTCATTAACACCTGCATGCTCTTCACTCATGCCTCTTCCTCTGTGGAGTGATGGACTAGACATGGAATCCTTTCTCCCTCACTTCATATTAACTCAGAAGTAAATAAAAGTTGTGCTCTGTCCAGAATCTAATTCTTTCTTTGTAAGTAATATTTTTGTTTTTATTTCTGTTTTATTTGGGGGGGAGGTCTCCTCATTTCCTTTTTTTTTTAAATTTTTTATTGGAGTTCAATTTGCCAACATTTAGCATAACACCCAGGGCTCATCCCGCCAAGTGCCCCCCTCTGTGCCCATCACCCAGTCACCCCAACCCCCCTCCCACCTCCCTTTCCACTACCCCTTGTACATTTCCCAGAGTTAGGTGTCTCTCATGTTTTTTACCCTCACTGATTTTTTCACTCATCTTCTCTCCTTTCCCCTTTATTCCCTTTCACTAATTTTTATATTCTCCAAAAGAATAAGACCATATAATGTTTGTCCTTCTCCGATTGACTTATTTCACTCAGCATAATACCCTCCAGGTCCATCCACGTTGAAGCAAATTTCGTTTCTAATGGCTGAGTAATATTCCATTGTATACAGAGAACACAGCTTCTTTATGCATTCATCTGTCGATGGACACCGAGGCTCCTTCCACAATGTGGCTATTGTGGACATTGCTGCTATAAACATCGGGGTGCAGGTGTCCCGGTTTCTGACTGTTTCTGTATCTTTGGGGTAAATCCCCAGCAGTGCAATTGCTGGGTCATATCTCCTCATTTCCATGATTGTTTATAGGGGCAAATTTTTAAGAAAAAAATATTAAAATACATCATTATCAATGATTTTAACTGATTTAGGTTTTCTTTAACTCTGGCTTTTTTTTTTTTCTTTTCTATTGTGGTTAGTTTCTCTTCCATTGTTATTTTCTGTTCTTTAGGAAGTCAAATTATCAATAATTTATAACTAAAATTAAAGAGATTTGTCAATTGTTCTTTTTTAAATTTATTTTTTCTTTGTGTTTTAATTTAATAGTTGTTAGGCAAACAAAACAAAACAAAACACCCTCGAGATAACATGAATTTAAGTTAAAAAGCACAACACAAAATACCAGCAGTCTTGGGACACCTGAGTGGCTCAGTGGTTGAGTGTCACCTTGGCTCAGGGTGCAATCCAGGGGTCCTGGGATCGAGTCCTGCATCGGGATCCCTGTGATGCACCTGTTTCTCCCTCTGTGTCTCTGCCTCTATCTCTGTGTGTCTCTCGTGAATAAATAAACAAAACCCTTAAAAAAAAATACAAGCAATCTTATGCTGCTCCACAACTAAAGCATCGCCAACACTGCAATCCCAATTCAGCCTGTGTGCTCTCTGTTTATCCCTTCCTGGATCTATTTTAAAGAAGGAGCCAGTATCATTTTTTTTTTTTTTTTTGGTCATCCTTCTGCATTTCAAAATAGCTTTACCGGGCAGCCCGGGTGGCTCAGAGGTTTAGCGCCGCCTGCGGCCCGGAGTGTGATCCTGGAGACCAAGGATGGAGTCCCACGTCAGGCTCCCTGCATGGAACCTGCTTCTTCCTCTGCCTGTGTCTCTGCCTCTCTCTCTCTGAATAAATTAATTAATTAAAAAATAGCTTTATGATATCATACATACATGTATAGACATCAATATTCATGACAGTTCATTGATTAATTTTGCTTACTTTTAAGACTTATGAAAAGAGTATCAACCTACTTACAGATTTCTGGGATCTTTATTTTTCCCAACTATTTGATATAATGTTTCTAAAATATTGTTCATGTTACATGAAGCTGTAGTTCATTTTCATTGCTGTATAATAATCCACTGTGTGGTATACAATTTTTATTTATCCATTCTCTTGACAATAGACAAAGTACATTGATTTTAGTTTTTTGTTTTTTAAGACCAGAACTGCAATGAACCTTGTGTATATGGGTTCTTTAATGGACTTTCAAATATTTCTCTGGAATTTTGTCTAAGAGAGTAATAGCTAGGTCACAGGTAATGTGAAAATTCATGTTTATAAAGTAATAGATTTTTTTGCTTTCACAGATTTATACTCCCATTATCAATTTATAAAAATTCAAGCAGATCTACCTATCTTTTAACATGTCCAAAAGTTGCCATTTTTGTCAATTTGTTTTAAAATTATATCTCATTGTGCTTTTAATTTACATATCTCTGCTAGTACGTTTGAGTATCTTTTTTGTATTTTTATATATCATTTGTGTATTCTCATCTGTAAAAAGTTTTATTTATCATTTGGCCTAATTTTCTTTTTGATTGTTTGCTTTACTGCTGTGTAGAAGTTCTTCTAGAGAAGTTCCATTTCTTGGCAAACTCTTAGTTTTGTTTCACTTAAAATGTCTTTACTTTTCCTCTGCTCTTAAAAGGTTACTTTGCTGGGTATGCAATTGTACTTGACGGTCATTTTCTTTAAACACCATGAGTATATTAATTCACTGTCATCTGGCTTCCACTGTTGCTTCTGAGTCTGCTGTCTATCTGCATTCATTTTAAATCCATCATTTCTCTTTGCCCACTTTTAAGATCTTCTTGCCTTTTATTGTTATTTATTTTATGACATACAGAAGTTATTCTTTAAAATTTGTAATTTCTTAGCGGTATACATGTGTGTGTCTGATGTTCAAATCATCAGTTGAGTTTTAGATTTCACAATTATATTTCATTTTGTGAAGCTCCACTTTATTTTTTTTTTAATTTAAATAAAAGATTTTATTTATTTATTCATGAGAGACACAGACAGAAGGCAGAGTCATAGGCAGAGGGAGAAGTAGGCTCCCCACAGGGAGCCGAACTCTGGGATTGATTTCCTATATATAGTATAGGAAAGCCTATAGAACCTTCTATCAGAAGATAAGAACAGCAAGGAGCAGCCTCCTAATGATCAGAGTCCCCAACTCGGGACTCAATCCCAGAGTTCCAGGATCACTCCCTGAGCTGAAGGCAGACGCTCAACCACTGGGCCACCCGGGCATCCCTCTATTTTTAATTTTTGAGGAACTTCCATAACTATTATCCACAGTGGCTGCACCAATTTACATTCCCATCATCAGTGCATGAGGGTTCCCTTCTCCCACCTCTTCACCAACACTTGAAATCACTTGTCTTTTTGAGGATAGCCATTCTAACAGGTGTGAGGTGATATCTCATTATGGTTTTGATGATGACAAGTGATGTCAAGCACCTTTTCATGTACCTGTTGGCCATCTGTATATCTCCTTTGGAAAAACATCTATTCAGATTTTCTGCTCATTTTTTGATTGGTGTTCAGTTTGCCAACATATAGCATAACACCCAGTGCTCATCCCATCAAATGCCCTCCCTCCGTGCCCGTCACCCAGTCACCTCCACCCCCCGCCCACCTCCCTTACCACCACCCCTTGTTCGTTTCCCAGAGTTGTGAGTCTCTCATGTTCTGTCTCCCTCTCTGATATTTCCACACATTTTTTCTCTTTTCCCCTTTATTCCCTTTCACTAATTTTTATATTCCCCAAATGAATGAGACCATATAATGTTTCTTCTTCTCCGATTGACTTATTTCACTCAGCATAATACCCTCCAGGTCCCTCCTCATTGAAGCAAATGGTGGGTATTTGTCATTTCTAATGGCTGAGTAATATTCCATAGTATACATAGACCACATCTTCTTTATCCATTCATCTTTTGATGGACACCGAGGCTCCTTCCACAGTGTGGCTATAGTGGACACTGTTGCTATAAACATCGGGGTGCGGGTGTCCCAGAGTTTCACTGCATCTGTATCTTTGGGGTAAATCCCCAGCAGTGGGATTGCTGGCTCGCCCCGCAGCTCTATTTTGAACTCTTTGAGGAAGCTCCACACAGTTTCCCAGAGTGGCTGCACCAGTTCACATTCCCACCAACAGTGCAGGAGGGTTCCTCTTTCTCCACAATGTCCTCTCCAACATTTGTTATTTCCTGCCTTGTTAATTTTCCCCATTATCACTGGTGTGAGGTGGTATCTCATTGTGGTTTTGATTTGTATTTCCCTGATGGCAAGTGATGCGGAACATTTTCTCATGTGCTTGTTGGCCTTGTCTATGTCTCCCTCTGTGAGATTTCTCTTCATGTCTTTTGCCCATTTCAGGATTAGATTGTTTCTTTGCTGTTGAGTTTAATAAGTTTTTTATAGATCTTGAATACTAGTCCTTTTTTCTGATAGGTCATTTGCAAATATCTTCTCCCATTCTGTAGGTTGTCTTTGAGTTTTGTTGACTGTATCCTTTGCTGTGCAAAAGCTTCTTATCTTGATGAAGTCCCAATAGTTCATTTTTGCTTTTGTTTCTCTTGCCTTCACGGATGTATCTTGCAAGAAGTTACTGTGGCCAAGTTCAAAAAGGGTGTTGCCTGTGTTCTCCTCTAGGATTTTGATGGAATCTTGTCTCACATTTAGATCTTTCATCCATTTTGAGTTTATCTTTGTGTATGGTGTAAGAGAAAGACCCAGTTTCATTCTTCTGCATGTGGATGTCCAATTTTCCCAGCACCATTTATTGAAGAGACTATCTTTTTTCCAGTGGATAGTCTTTCCTCCTTTGTCGAATATTAATTGACCATAAAGTTAAGGGTCCACTTCTGGGTTCTCTATTCTGTTCCGTTGATCTATGTGTCTGTTTCTGTGCCACTACCACACTGTCTTGATGACCACAGCTTTGTAGTACAACCTGAAATCTGGCATTGTAATGCCCCCAGCCCTGGTTTTCTTTTTTAATATGCCCCTGGCTATTCTGGGTCTTTTCTGATTCCACACAATCTTAACATACTTTGTTCCAACTCTCTGAAGAGAGTCCATGGTATTTTGATAGGGATTGCATTAAATGTGTAAATTGCCCTGGGTAGCATTGACATTTTCATAATATTAATTCTTCCAATCCATGAGCATGGAATATTTTTCCATCTCTTTTTGTCTTCCTCAATTTCTTTCAGAAGTGTTGTATAGTTTTTAGGGTATTCCTAGGTATCTTATGCTTTTGGGTGCAATTGTAAATGGGATTGCCTCCTTAATTTCTCTTTCTTCAGTCTCATCATTAGTGTATAGAAATGCCACTGACTTCTGGGCATTGATTTTGCATCCTGCCACACTGCTGAATTTGCTGTATAAGTTCTAGCAATCTTGGGGTGGAGTCTTTTGGGTTTTCTAGGTACAGTATCATGTCATCTGTGAAGAGGGAGAGTTTGACCTCTTCTTTGCCAGTTTGAATGCCTTTTATTTATTTTTGTTGCCTGATTGCTGAGGCTATGACGTCTAGTACTATGTTGAATAGCAGCAGTGAGAGTGGACATCCCTGTCTCGTTACTGATCTTCGGGGAAAGGCTCCCAGTGCTTCCCCATTGAGAATGATATTTGCTGTGGGCTTTTCGTAGATGGCTTTTAGGATGCTGAGGAATGTTCCTTCTATCCCTATGCTCTGAAGATTTTTGGTCAGGAATGGATGCCGTATTTTGTCAAATGCTTTCTCTGCATCTAATGAGAGGATCATATGGTTCTTGTTTTTAATCTTGCTGATATGATCAATCACATTGATTGCCTTACATGTGTTGAACCAGCCTTGTATCCCTGGGATAAATCCCACTTGGTCATGGTGAATAATCTTCTTAATGTATTGTTGGATCCTATTGGCTAGTATCTTGTTGAGAATTTTTGCATCCATGTTCATCAGGGATATTGGTCTGTAATTCTCCTTTTTGATGGGGTCTTTGTCTGGTTTTGGAATTAAGGTGATGCTGGCCTCATAGAACGAGTTTGGAAGTACTCCATCTCTTTCTATCTTTCCAAACAGCTTTAGTAGAATAGGTATGGTTTCTTCTTTAAACTATTGATAGAATTCCCCTGGGAAGCCATCTGGCCCTGGACTTTTGCATCTTGGGAGGTTTTGATGACTGTGAAGCTCCACTTTAAAAAAAAATCTACCTTATTATTCTCTTGTTGATTGTTATTGTTGTTTCTACCCTTAATTTCTCTGTTTCATATATCACCAATCTATAATTTATATCTAATAATTATAAGACATTATCTTCAGTATCTATATCTTGTTTTTTTATATTTGCTGATTCTTATGAGAGTCTGTCTTGGAGCATTTTAGATCTTTGATTGAAAAATCATTGTTTGATTCTGATCCGTGGGACTCCTCTGGCTCTCAATGCAGGATGCTTCTCCTCCAGGAAAAGTTTGCTTCTGCCTCTGCTGGGAGCCAGAGTCTAGCATGTGGGATGTCCGGGCTCAGTGCAAGACCCTGGGCTCAACATGTGCTTTCAGCTGGCTCAAGGCTCAGTCTCCTGATGATGATGCTGCGACAGGCAGTTATCCTCAGACAAACCTGCTCTTGGACTTTCTGTTGCTTGTCATTCCCAATAAAATCCCCCTACTCCTAAAGGGCTGGGTAGAAGTGTGGACCCAGAATTACATTTTAAAAATATGTCCTATCCAAAATATAATCATATTTTCAGGGAAGCGGGGTGAAGTTCTCAGAGTACCTGGTTGGTCATACTGCCAAGGGTGGAAGTATTTCAACTTTTTAATAGTATGTTTCATCTCCTCCATTTCCTCTGCATTTCCTTAAGGAATAGTTCAAGTTCATCTTGCTCATCACTAATTTAATTTTCTGTAGTGCCTCTATGTCCTTATTTGTTCTCATACATATTTTATTCTGCCCTTTTACTTTTAATTTTATTATAAGCTACTATATCATTTTCATCGGCTTTTTATTTATATCTGTCTCTCACAGCTTTTTCTCATCTCAAATTGTAGTCTTATCAATTCTCTGTTCATTTCTCATATCTTAGAGGTCATATTTCCTTATATTTTACTGAGAACACAAGAACTGTTGCATTATGTCTGTTTCTTTAAATACTTTCTCAAAAGTATGTTGACTTTGCATATTATTTTCCTCTTAGTCTGTAGATATCATAGTTATCCACTCTATTGGTTATCTTTGAAATAAAAGCTACCTTACAGTGAAGCACTACTGAGAGAGACATAAAGATGAAAATAAAGATATTATCACTGTTATCTTGATTGTTGTTAGAATCCTCTTGGTAGATATCAAGTTAGATAGATACACCACTTGGTCAAGTTTTACTGGAGTGAGAACTATTCTGAAACAGTATCCTGGACCTGGTGTGCATTAGTCTGGGCTCTCCAGAGTGACAGAACTAAGAAGATATACAGAGAGAGACACAGTGGAGAATTAAATGGGAACAGACCCACAGGATAGAGCAGGCTAAGCCCCACTATGCCTGCTAAAATGCCATAAGCAAGCTGGAGAACCAGGAAAGCCAGTGAAATATTTCACTATGAGTCCAAAGGCCTGAGAACTGAGGGAGCCTGGGTGCTAATTCCCAGTCCAAGGCCTAAGGGCTGAGAAGGGTGGCATTAGTGTAAGTCCTAGAATCCAAGGTCCTAGCATCCAGAAGCCAGGAGTTTCTGTGAGCCAGGTCAGGAG
The DNA here is from genome assembly GCF_011100685.1 of Canis lupus familiaris. Lineage (NCBI taxonomy): Eukaryota > Metazoa > Chordata > Mammalia > Carnivora > Canidae > Canis > Canis lupus. The sequence continues at coordinate 11,372,310 of NC_049237.1, forward strand.
AAGATGGAGATCCCAGCTCAAGAAGAGACAAGAAGAAAGAATTCCCTCTTCCTTAACCTTTTTATTTTATTCAGGTTCTGCTCACAGGGGTGAGGGCTGATCTCCTCTACTCAATCTACAGATTCAAACATCATTCTCCTCTGGAGACACTCTCTCAAACACTCCCAGGAGTAACAGTTTACCAGCTACCTGGTCGCCTCCTAGCCCAGATGGGTTGACACATTAAATTAACCATCACAGGCTGCATGCTCTTTTTGTTGTAAAGAGTGCTTTTGTAAATGATCTAAAGCTAGTGTGGTTTTCCGTTTCTAGAAACTTGTTTTGCCGTAACAAAGGAGCACTGCTTTGCTCAGCTTCTCCAGTCCTGACCTATTTCTGTCCTTTCTGCTGCTAACTTCAATGCTTGTCCACTTCAACGCTTAACCTGTGTTTTGATACTGGAAATTGTCCTATTGGGACAGATGTAGGGAGAGGCAATGGTGGGAGGATACACAGTGCAGGACGGGATTAAAACTCAGTGAGCTAATAAGACAGCAGAGGGACCACTGCCTGGGTCTCTGGTTGGTGCAATTCCTGGGACTTGTTATCTAGATGGAAGACAGCAGAGATGGGAACAGGCATCCCCATGCAGTCCTTTATGCCAGGTAGATTTTCTCTTGAGCAGCAATGCTGTCAATGTAAACTACAGATTAATGTTTTTTTTATTGTAGCTTATAAGTCTTAAATTAGTATTAATTCCTCTCAGATTCTGCTAGTAACTTGTTTTTGCTTTCAGTTCTTGATGTTATAGGTTTTCTTTTTAAGTCTGCATAGGGGGCAGCCTGGTGGCTCAGCGGTTTAGTGCCACCTTCAGCCCAGGGTGTGATCCTGGAGACCCGGGATCGAGTCCCATGGGATCGAGTCTCATGTCGGGCTCCTGCGTGGAGACTGCTTCTCCCTCTGCCTGTGTCTCTGCCTCTCTCTCTGCGTCTTTCTGTGTCTGTCATGGATAAATAAATAAAATCTTAAAAAAATAAAATTCTCAAGTTCTTTAAAAAATAAATGAAAAAATAAGTCTGCATAGGTGTTTTATTGACATCTCAGAGCAAGTCATGAAATGCTAGTCACACACCTTCCTAATCCAGAGGTCTGCTTGACTTTTTAAAAGATTATTTTTATTCATTTGATTGATTGAGAGAGAGAGAGAGAGAGAGAGAGAGAGAGAGAGAGAGGGAGGGAGGGGAGAGAGAGTACATACAAGCAGGGGAGGGGCAAAGGGAGAGAGAGAAGCAGACTGCCCTCTGAGCAGGGAGCCAGGTGTGGGGCTTGATCCCAGGACCTGGAACTCATGACCTGAGCCAAAGGCAGATGCTTAACCGGCTGAGCCACCCAGGTGCCCCAAAGCCTGCCTGCTTTTATGAGACAGCTTCCATCTGCACTCAAATGTTATAATTTAATTATTATCTCCCAAAGGGAAGAAAATCAGAGGAGGATTGCAAAAACCTATTTCCAATCCTCAGTTACTGCTTTTCTGTTATGTCTGCTCCTTCCCAAAGCTTTGGGCTTTGGATGACAAAGACTACCTCTGTATCGTACTGACAAAGGTGTGAAGCTAAGAGTAATGAGCAAACTGAATCCCAGCTGTGTCAATAATCAGGTACGCAACTATGAAAAAACCACTTAAAATTTACAGCAGCTTTATTTCTCAAATGAGAAAAATACTTGCCTTTCCTGCCTCAAGCAGAGGCAATTATCCACACAGAGGACAGCAGTGAAGAGGAGCTGATGTCGTATTCAAACAGATAAGACAAGCAGTAGCTCAACGAGGGACAGAGTAACACACAGCAGAGGCACATGACAGGGAATACGCAGGATAGGAGAGTATGAACATCATCAGCAGGAGCGACTTCTTACAGTGTTTGTAGAGCACTGCTTCTCCAAGTGTGGCTCCTCCAAGCAGCAGCCCTGGAGAATTCGTTAGAAGTGCCATTTCTTGGGCTCCACTCCAAACCAACTGAATGAGAAGAACTCTGAGAATGGCACCAGCATCTGTGTTTCATAAGTCTTTGGGGCAATTTCTAATGCTCATTAGATTTTGATAATTACTGGTGTAGAAAAAGGTCCCTACTACATCTGCTCACCCTCTTCACTTTGAAGACGAAGACTATCTTATTCAACTTTGAACACTAAGCACTCAATTTCCTGGTAGAGAGTACATACCCAAGCATTTTAAAAAAGTAACTTGTCAATTAAATTTGAGGCAAAAGTCATGTTATCTAACCTCAACTGGACTCTTGCTGATACTTAGCAATCCTATTTATTGCTTGTTGACTTTCTAGTGTTCCAAACATTTTCATTCAATTTAATCAGCAACTCTACTCTCTTTTTTTAAATAATAAATTTATTTTTTATTGGTGTTCAATTTACCAACATACAGAATAACACCCAGTGCTCATCCCGTCAAGTGCCCCCCTCAGTGCCCGTCACCCAGTCACCCCCACCCCCCGCCCTCCTCCCCTTCCACCTCCCCTAGTTTGTTTCCCAGAGTTAGGAGTGTTCATGTTCTGTCTCCCTTTCTGATATTTCCCACACATTTCTTCTCCCTTCCCTTCTATTCCCTTTCACTATTATTTATATTCCCCAAATGAATGAGTGAAAAGCAACTCTATTCTCATTCTTTATAGAGTGCTGCTGGCTTATACTTTCCTTAGTACATCAAGGGATTTCAGTCAACTCTCCTTTTCCATACCTTAGTAATTACTCCATTATTTCTACCTAATTTCTCAGCCTTTGCTATTGACTCAAGGAAGTGTTCATTTTCCTGGGTAAGGTGAAAGCCTCCACTTTGACTCTTTTCTCATATCATTCCTATGTAACTCTGTTCTCCTTACTTTCTCGCAAATTTCACTTTTTTCCAAGCATACTGATGTTTCATGAGTGCCTAAATGCATTATTTACCCATTAATAAAATACAATCACTTCTATCCTGATAACCTATTGAGCAGAAACAAGAATTACTGTGATCTCCTAGTGTAGAGGAGGCTATACTAACTGCATTCCACACTCAATTTTTTACATTTAATCTTATTGTGCTGCAATATATATAACATAAAATAAGCCAGTTTAACCATTGTTAATTATACAATTCAGTGGTATTAATTTGTTGATCTTTTCAAAGATTCAGCTTTTGGTTTTAACTTTCTGTTTTCTATTTTCGTTCATTTATCCCAGCTCTAATCTTTATCATTTCTTTCCTTCTGCTAGTTTTGAATTTAGCTTCTCCTTTCTTTTCCTCCTTCCCCAAGGTATAGAGTTAGGTTATTGATTTTAGATCTTACTTATTTTTTAATGTAGGCATTATTAGCTATACATGTCCTTCTGAGCACTGTGTTTGCTGCATTTCATAAATGTTGGTATTTTACGTTTTTGTTTCATTTGTCTCGAGGTATTTTTTTAATTTCCCTTGTGATTTCTTCCTTGGAAGAGTGTTATATTTAATTTCTACATATGGGGGCGGAGGCTGAGGTCATTTGAAGAGTGATCCCTAATATGCCTGATGCTTAAGCTGGGAAAACTAAAAAGTGAGAACAGTGGTTGAGGATCTCAGTTTGTGATCTTTCCAAATGGTCTTTCTGGCATGGTGGCTTCAGGACAGCAAGACTTCTTTGGAGCCTCGGGATACAAAGATGTATGTAACAAGAGAAAGCCAGGAGGAAACCAGATTCCCTTGAAGTCCTATACTCAAAAGTCACACAGCATCACTTCTTCCCTGGGTATATCACAGCAGTCATAGGCTCTGACCAAATTCGAGGGGAAGAAACATAGTTCTCATCTTATCACTGTCCCACTTAAAAAGATTGTCCCACTGTCCCATATTAAAAAGTAATATGAGTGATATTTTATGGTCATTTATGTATTTAAATACAACATGATATAGTATAACAACAGTAATATCACTCTGAACTCTAAATTTTAAAAAAAGTTTATGTAATGGAAGATTTGCTGATATGTAAAATAAATCTGTGGTGGTTAAACAACACAACCAATTATTCTTACTGTATTATTATTTTTTTATTTTTTTAATCTATTTATGATGGTCACAGAGAGAGAGAGAGAGAGAGAGAGAGAGAGAGGCAGAGACATAGGCAGAGGGAGAAGCAGGCTCCATGCACCAGGAGCCCGACGTGGGACTCGATCCCGGGTCTCCAGGATCGCACCCTGGGCCAAAGGCAGGCGCCAAACCGCTGCACCACCCAGGGATCCCTCTTACTGTATTATTAATCTTTTTTTATAACTATCTCAAATGATACATTTGAATAGATTATGTTTGTCTCTGCTACATTCAGTTACAGCACAAAATGGCTCTAGTATTGTCATCTGTATAAACATAACTGTTGTTATAGTCCTCATCCACCCTGTTACTTTCTGGGCACACATACAGCTACACAGGGATAAACAGAATGGAGAATGGAGACACAGAAACTCAAATATATAATCATACTCATTGATGTATGAATCTACATCTTACCTTGTTCTGCAGAGTTCATTCCAGCCTTCCTTTCTTCACACAAGGTCTCCTGGTTGTAAGTGTAGTTACGGAGGAATAAAGACATAAAAGAAGTGACTTAGAGACAGAAAAATGTCAAATAAAATATAAAATTATAATTTGTGTATGGATGTATACCTTGACTCATTTCGTGGAAAGGACTTGAATTGTCAGAAAGATAATGTGAAAGAAAAGGGCACCAACATTGAACATTCATAGCCTTCTCTTCCCTTCGCAAAAGGAAAACAATGCAAAAAAGTACCTTTCTCATCATTCACTGGTTCCTGGACTTGTGCAAAGTGTCACAAGGGGTCGAACAACTGCACTGATTTGCTCTGGGAAGGGCACAGGCACACTCTATAGAAGAAAAAAACCATAAGGCAAAGAAAGGAGTGATAAGAAATACAAATAGTCCTTGTGCACTGGATTTTAAAGTGGAAGATGGTGAAAGTGAGAGATGGCACAGTTGACACTCTCTACTTGAGCAGCTTTGGGGAGACAAATAGGTAAAAAGAGTAGTTAAGAAATTTGCATGGTACAGAAATGGACCTCCAAGGAGGATTTTCATTTCAACCCCAACTGGAATTTCAAAAGCTGCTCAGTCATTTTTGGATATTAGATTGTCATTTCTTTTGAACAGGACACTATCTTGAAACAGACCAGGAGATTAAAGACCCAATTGTTTTGTTTCAGCAATGAGGGTATCTAAGACAACTAACAATTCATAGAATATAGTAGAAAGAGCAGTTAGTTGGGGATGATGTGATGCTGAGTTCTAGTCTAGACTCAGAAAGAACAGTTTCTGTCTCTAACCCATTAAGATTCTGTCTTAATTTATATAAGACAAAAGAAAGATACCCAAAATATGCATGTTTGGCCTTATGACCTTATGACTCCCAAACAAGTTGTTCACAGGGAGATGTATAAGATTGATTATATTTCTCCAAGTGGCACTCAATCATGATATAATCTTAATTTTCTAAAGGAATTGGGAAGATAGAGGTATAGATATACTGTGTATGGTTTATACAATATGTATGAATAGTGGTTCTTGACATCAGAAAGTTTCTGGGAATTCATAATAGGCTTTTAAAAGCTACTATCTTTTCACCATGATCACACCTACAAGTGAACATTTTCCAGGATAAATAATCTGACTCTTCAGCAATTCATCTTCGCTCCACTTATCAGGCAAACTGAACCTATGTAGTCATCATAGTTATCCAAGGGACCCGTTCAACTGGATTTCAATTTGATGTGTTTTAGTTCAATAGACACAGTTTGAGATGTCTGGGAGATTCACAAGGCAACTGTCTCAAAAGCTTATAAATGAGTACAGTCTTATTTGGCACAAATCATTTCTCATGAGAGGAAATCTATTTGGAGATAATTTTTTCAATACTATACTCACTGTGCCTTATAGACTGTTTTCAACAAAGACTTTATTTATTTATTTGAGAGAGAGAGACAGAGTGAGAGAGAGAGAGAGAGTCTGAGCAAGGTGAGGGGCAGAAGGACAAGCAGGCTCCCTGCTGAGTGTGGAGCCCCACAAAGACCTTGATCCCAGGACCCTGAGTTCATGATGAGCCAAAGTCAGATGCTTAACCAACTGAGTTACCCAGGCCCCCCTAGAGACTATTTTAAAATAATCTCTGAGCCTTTCTTATTGTTGCTAGCCTATAGAAGCACAAAGTAGCAGAAAGGTCAATGACCTAGGAATCAAATGACAGCGTTGTAATCCTGTTTAATCTACTAACTTCAAGAAATAATTGCTCAGAGTCCAGTTTCCTCATCAGTAAAACAAGAGGACAGAACATGAAGACTGCTACACTTATTTTCACCTACAGTATTCTCTGGGCCATCTTTTAATATGCTTGTTCCAAAAGGTAAAATAAGTTGGATCTGTAGGTAAAATAGATACTGAAATTGGTATTACTGCTACCTGTTCTATTCTTATGTCCCTGGAAACCTTAATCAAGAAATAGCACTATAATTGCCATATTAGAAACCAGAACCACAGATCCAACACATTTTCATTATATAGCACACACAAATAGTTCTTTGGAAATCAGTGAAATACCAAAGGGCAAACATTTGCTGTTGACCTTAAAAGAAAGAGAGTGTAAAAATCTAGACCAAAGTATAGGAAATTAACACAGACAATAAGAAAAGAAAATCAATGTTACATGTGGAGCATGAGCCAATATATTAGACACACATTCAACATTGTATTCTCAATGTAAGTATTCTGGTTTTCATTGGAAAAAAGTAGATGCATGATTTTGAAAGTCACTACCAAGATTTACCACTCCAAGTACTATCTCATGCTACTACTCCCTTGTTCCAACATTTCTTTGTCTCACCAGACATGAAAGTCTTATTAGCAGAGCAATTTAATTGATTTCAGGTAAAGGGTTTTTTTTTTTAATTCTTCAAAAAAAACTATTTAATAACATGTACAGCCATGGAGCATGAACTCCAACTTATATACAAAAGGAAACATTTTCTGCTTCTACTGGCTATTTCCACTTTGGTCCATTACATGGGAACTTTAATCATTTTGTAAGTTTTGAAGAAAACAGCATCTCTCTCCCTTTGCGTCTCTTTGATCCTTTCTTCACAAAAAAAAAAAAAAAAAAAAAAAAAATCAGAGAAGAAACTTCTCAAAAAAGGAAAATAAACCTATTGATGCCGGGGACACCTGTGAATGTGTTTACATCAAACAGAGTTGTAGAAAGCATATAACCAGAACATTTATGTAGTTAGGTTTTCATAGTTTAGTTAAACAACACCAGTCTCCCAACTGCGTGATTGAAATTTTAGTTGCCATGGTACATTAATTGTGAGTAATTTCATCAAGTACAAACCCCCCTGCTAGCTCTTGAGTCCAGAAATCAATATGCAAATTGCAAGTGCACATTATCATCAGTGACCAATCATGTCACTTCTTTCAAAATCTGTTGGTCACTGGGCCTCTCAGGCATAAGTCTCAACATTGCAAGCATAAAGGATAGATGTTATCAGTTGATCCAAAATTAAATGGACTATGATAATCTCAAGGCATAGAAAAGATACTTGCTCTATACTGTAAATTCTATGATGAGAAGAGAAAGGCAAGCACTGTTCAAATTATTCCTGATGACTTTTTTACAAAGAAATAAAACATTTTAATTCTCAAGGTTTCTAATATTTTAAACCACAGTGTACTCAATAAATATGTATTTTATACAATATTTAAATAAGTACTTTGTGGATATTTTAAATTAATTATTAATTTATAAAATGTGTCATTTATGGAAATATAATAATTATAACAATATAATGGTCATGATAGATCATGTAAATTATGTTTTTTAAATTAATAAAAATTCTATGATTTTTATAAAGTTATAATTAGTAAACAGAGGTTCATTTATTAACTTAGCAGCTTTTTCCCCATTTCCTTACACATATATAACTGACAGAGATTTTATTTTTTTATTTTTATTTTTTGTAACTGACAAATATTTTAATGTTTTAATAAAAATGTTTTGTGGATTTTCCCATTAGTTACTGGCATTGCTTTGCCCTGTTTCAGCTTACATGGTCATTTTTATGGTCCTGTACTACTGCATTTTGTGGTCCTACAAGGTAAATATGATCTGTATTTAAAATTATAATTAGCTGCCTTCACATCCTTTAGTCCTGATTCCCTCAGGCAGCTATAATGATCTCTTCCTGTTGTGTCTTCTGGTATTTATCTCCACATTTTCAAATAATATAGTGTAATTGCCTTTTCTTGATTCATTTCAGTATGTTCTCTTCATTATTTTTTACTACCTTCTCTTCAATTCTTTTTTATAGAAAGATAGTATTTCATCATATTTTAATGACTGAATAAATACAATTTGTTTATCCACTCTAATACTGATGAGCAGTTGGGTATCTTCCTGCTTCTGCCTACATACATAAAGCTGCTAAGAGCATTATTTTACAGGTCTTTTCACATTATTTGACATTGATACATGAAGTATCAATATTTCATTTGCACAGTCATGTAATGCAGAGCAAAATTTGCTTTATTTTTTTACTACATTTACTTCAGAAATTTTTTTACTGTATAAAAAATTAAATTCATACAGTGAATTCCAGCAAACATGTCAGTTTTATACAGCATATTGAGGAATATAAGCACTATATGTTTCTCAGGGTTTGCTGATAACAATTTATTTATAAAATTACACATAAATTAGTGTTGTTTACCTTTACTAGTGTTTTCCTTTTTATCATATCAATGACCTATTCTCTTGATTCTTCCTGGTCCTGCTTTACAAAGTGATGACAGAAAAGTTCATCTAAGAAGTTAGCATTTGGCTTTTGCTGGCATGATGCACCAAGTTATATTTTAATACTTAATTGATCTGGACTTTCAATGCTTTTAATTACCTCCTGGTATTTTAAAAAACCTGAATCTATGTATATATTAATGATTCTATTAAATATTCTTTTTTTCCATATAGGCTGTCTCTTATGGAGTGTAGTAAAAAGATTATAAATAGAATAAGAAATGAATATGTTATTTGAAGATTGCAGTGTGATGACTAATCATACTCACTCTCCATGTCACTCCACCACCAAGAACAGAATCAGCTGAGAGGTACAGATGTGAAACAAGGAGTGATCAGAGTATATAATTCACCACTGGTAAAAGTGAGTTGGAGGATATGGCTTGTCATGTGGCCAGTTATTATTTCCTTTGGAATTAAATGTATCCTCCCAGAACCTCATTTTCCGTCACACCCAGGGTACAGTGTGTCACAGGAAGGGAAACAGAATCCTTGCATCTTAAGGACAGGCTGCTCAGAAGCGTGACCCTGGAGACCCTGGATCGAGTCCCACGTCAGGCTCCCTGCATGGAGCCCGCTTCTCCCTCTGCCTGTGTCTCTGCCTCTCTCTCTCTGTGTGTCTCTATGAATAAATAAATAAAATCTTGAAAAAAAAAAAAGAAGCAGAGGGGAAATACTGGCTGGGTTCTCTCTGCATAAAGTTCACCTGTCTAAGAGTTTGCTTTGAGGCAAGGCCACAGTCCCAAATCTCCTAAAGGATCATGGTAGAAATATGGAGAGAAAGATAATTAATATGTGAGTAATATTTACATGGTGTTTGCCATATGCTACCCTCTATTCTAAGAATTTTTATATGTTAAATATATCTTATATATATTTTTATGTATTAAAATATTTAATATTTACCAAAACTCTGCATGATATCTCCATTTTAATGATGAATAATTGGAGGCATAGAAAGAGTAAGTAACTTGCCCACAGTCACACTGTTAGTAAGTGAGCTAAGATTTAAACCCACACAAAGTCCATAATACTTCCCACAGTCTGAAATTTCTTTTTTCCCCATAACTTAAGTATAGAGCAATATACCTCAAGGAAGAAGAGTAGCTCCCACACTCATGGGACACTTTTTCAATACGCAACACTGCTTCTTTGTCTGTATTCCTGGGACTAGTGTGGGAAGTTCAGCTTTTACTCCTCCTACTCAGAATTCTGAAATGGGCTTGGATCATACATTTATTAAGTTAACTCAAAGACTACCATAGACCCCAAATTGATACCTCATCACTATTATAATTCCTTCTTCAAATGTTTCCTTATTATTCTGTGGCATATAACTCACTAGAGGTCATACAATGAACACAAATGACTCCATAATATTACTGTGCACCTTTTCATCAACATAAAATATCCTACTCTTCCAATTTTGCACAATAAAAATTCTCTTTCATCATTAAATTATCAAGGGAGAATTAAAGGCCGAAAATTTAACTTCCTTGGCCTTGTAATTCAAAATCATAAGAAATTAGAAATCCTTAAATCCTCTTCTCTAATTCTTTATTCTGGCTAGTCTGAGTCTTAGGGGAGGTTCCTCAGTTCCTGGTGAAGTTGGAGGTCCTGAACAGCAGCAGCTTGGGCTTTCTTCTGTGTGAAAAGGTTTAAGATGTCTCCCAAATGTAAGTCAATCAAACCTCTGTATCTGTATCTCATGCGTCTGAATTTTTAAGTGTTCTAATGAATTTACACATCAAGTATTGTTGTCTCTCTCTGCCACATTCCACTAAAACACAATTATATACTCACATACACACATACATTTATATGTGTGTGAGTATGTGTGTATGTAATAGACACACAGGGATAGGGAGAATGGGGAAGAGGAAGGCTCCAGCAAGTGGAAGGCTTCTCTGAGTTTTAGCTGGACAGAGAGCACATGGATGAGTGTGTAAATGATTCAGCTGAATAGGGTGACCATGTGAGAAGAACAGCTAATTCTTCTTGCTCATCTATGAGAGATTTAAGACTTGGGGGCATCAGGGACCAAAAAAGATACAAGGAAATAAATGATCTAAAAGCAAAGGAATTTCAGAAAGATTTCATAGTAAAAAGTTGATAGCCCTGGTGAGGTCTCCTCTAATACTACCCTCCAGCCCCAATACACATGCTTTAGGAAACAGGGTTAGTCTCTGAAAAAAAAAACTGATTTGGAAAGCCACAGGCCCAAAGGACACAGTAGAGATACAAGAGTGAGAACATGTGATCTGAGAAGTCATGCCATTCTCAGTCCTGAAAATTTCTATTTATTTATTGATGTATAACATAGATAAGTACACAAATCTTATATGTAAATTTCTATGGATTTTTTTATATATGAATGCTTACATGTCACATCATCCAGGTCTATATTTTAAAAATATTTTATTTATTTATTTGAGAGTGAGAGAGAGCACGAGTGTGGTGAGGGGCAGAGGGAGAAGCAGCCTCTCAGCTGAGCAGGAAGCTGGATACAGGGCACTATCCTAGGACCCTGAGATCATGACCTGAGCCAAAGGCAGATGACCCAGTGAGCCACCCAGGCACCCATCCAGATCTATCTGACAAAACATTGCCAACACCCTGCAGAAGTCCCGTTATGCCCAGCTGATGTATACTACTCACGTTAACCACTATCTGACATCCACGATCACAGATTAATATTACCAATTGTTAATAGAATCCTACAATCTTTTCTGTGTGGTTTCTTTTACCCTTTTATATCTGTGAGAGTCATCCACATTGGCGTGTGGAACAGTAATCAATTATTTGTGTTGCTATGTAGTAGTTCACTCATGAACATACTTCTCTTTTCATTTTTAAGTCTTTGGATAGATATTTCCTTGTATTGCTTCCAACTTTAGCTTTAATGAATAAAACTACCATAAACATTCCTGTACATGTCTCTTGGCGGGCATATGCACAGATTTCTTATAAGTATATACCTAGAAAAGGAGATGCTAGTTCACAGAGTAGGCATATGTGGAACTTTAGTAGACATCACAAAACATTTTTCCAGATTGTCTTGCCTATTTATATACTTATGAGACATGAATAAAAAATTTTAGGAAAATTATTTCATCATTATGTCTTCAGATGGTGTCTCTATTTAATTTCCTCTACTAATTTTATAATTTCTATTAAATTTGTGTTTGTGGCTTCTGAGTCTATCATCTATATTTTATATTAGTTTTTCAGGTTTTTAATCTTTTCACCTCCTGAGCAGTAATTTATTCTGTAATAATAATACTCTTCTTTAGGTAAAACAGAAGAGCTGCAATTAATACTCTCATTCAAAAATAATAAAATGCGAAGTACACAGAATCACTGGCCACAGGAATTCTGAAACACTGGTAGGCAAATGTTCACAGATTTCCCTCTACTGAGAAGTAGCTTCCCAGTCAATCGTCCTTTCTGATTCATCTCCATTATCTGGGGTTGGAGAATGTTTCTTTCCTTCTTCCCCCTTATCTACTACTGAAGAGGGCCCTAAAGAATATTCTCTTCTAGTAGGTGGAACTGCTTACTCACATTTTCTGTCTTCCAAGTTAACCTGGGTGATAGTTTTTGCCAAATATTTACTATTACATAATATAGCATACATTCTTACAGTCTTCCATAATAGTTCCTTACAGCCTGCTAGATAATCAGGTTTTCTATAACAGCATTACCCAACTTCTAGTACCTGTTTCTGTATTGGTCTGCTATTTTGGTCTAACAAACATACACAAAATCACAATGGCATCTATTAATAAGCATTTATTTATTGCTCATGCACCTGTAGGTTGATTGTAGTGATTCCTTTTCAGGTTTCCAAGTCAGCCAAAGGCTGGGTTATCTCTGATATCAGAAAGAGAAATCAAACATGTGAGCACACACACACTCCCTCCCTTCCTCTCTCAAATAAATAAATAAATAAATAAATAAATAAATAAATAAATAAAGGAGTGCCGGGGTGGCTCAGGCAGTTGGGTGTCTGACTCTTGATTGTGGCTCAGGTCATGATCTCATGGTCTTAAGTTAGAGCCCTGCAGTGGCTCCAACCCAGCACGTAGACTTCTCAAAATTCTCTCTTGCCCTCCCCTCTGCTGTTGTCCCCATCCCCACTCTCTCTCTCAAAAAAAGAAAACAAAACAAGAAGAATTAATATTGTTTAAATGTCCATAGTACCCAAAGCAACCTACAGATTCAGTGCAACCCTCATCAAAATCCAATGGCATTTTTACACGGGAATGGAATAAACAATCCTAAGATTTGTATAGAACCACAAGAGACTCTGAATAGCCAAAGCAATCTTGAGAAAGAATAAAGCTAGAGGGGGGGGGAGGAGCAAGATGGCGGAAGAGTAGGGTCCCCAAATCACCTGTCTCCACCAAATTACCTAGAAAACCTTCCAATCATCCTGAAAATCTATGAATTCGGCCTGAGAATTAAAGAGAGAACACCTGGAATGCTACAGTGAGAAGAGTTCGCGCTTCTATCAAGGTAGGAAGACGGGGAAAAAGAAGTAAAGACACAAAAGGCATCCAAGGGGGAGGGGCCCGCGAGGAGCCGGGCTGAGGCCGGGGCGAGTGTCCCCAGGACAGGAGAGCCCCGTCCCGGAGGAGCAGGAGCTGCACCGACCTTCCCGGGCGGAAAGGGGCTCGCGGGGAGTTGGAGCAGGACCCAGAAGGGCAGGGATGCCCTGGGGCTCCCGGGACAGTAACAGCAACTGCGCGCCCAGGAGAGTGCGCCGAGCTCCCTAAGGGCTGCAGCGCGCACGGCGGAACCCGGCGGGACCCGGAGCAGCTCGGAGGGGGGGGGGGGGGGGGGGGGGGGTGGGAGGGGGCGGCTCCGCGGAGGGGGCTGCGGGGCGGGAGCAGCTCGGAGGGGCTCGGGCCGAGGAAGAGGCTCCGTGCAGAGGGGGCTGCGCGGTTCCAGGAGCAGCTCCGAGGGGCTCGGGCGGCGGCTCCGCGGAGGGGGCTGCGGGGCGGGAGCGCGAATCCACCAGCGCAGGCTCCGGAGCACAGGGCGCCGGGACACAGCCCAGGATCCGGCCCCCCCGGGACAGGCAGAGGCCGGGAGGGCCCAGGACAGCGAGGACGCTCCTGCCCCAGCTGAGCAGATCAGCGGCCCCGCCCCGAGCCTCCAGGCCCTGCAGACGGAGTTCCTGCCGGAGCTGAATCCAGGTTTCCAGAGCTGCCCCGCCACTGGGGCTGTTCCTCCTGCGGCCTCACGGGGTAAACAACCCCCACTGAGCCCTGCACCAGGCAGGGGCACAGCAGCTCCCCCAACTGCTAACACCTGAAAATCAGCACAACAGGCCCCTCCCCCAGAACACCAGCTAGACCGACAACTTCCAGGAGAAGCCAAGGGACTTAAAGTACACAGAATCAGAAGATACTCCCCGGTGGTTCTTTTTTTGTTTTGTTTTGTTTTGTTTTGTTTTGCTTTTTGATTTGTTTCCTTCCCCCACCCCCTTTTCTTTTCTCCTTTCTTTTTCTTTCTCTTTTTCTTCTCTTTTTTTTTCGTTTTTTTTTTCTTCCCTTTTTTTTTCTCTTTCTCTTTTCTTTCCTTCTTTCTCTCCTCTCTTTTTCTCTTTTTCCCAATACAACTTGCTTTTGGCCACTCTGCACTGAGCAAAATGACTAGAAGGAAAACCTCACCTCAAAAGAAAGAATCAGAAACAGTCCTCTCTCCCACAGAGTTACAAAATCTGGATTACAATTCAATGTCAGAAAGCCAATTCAGAAGCACTATTATACAGCTACTGGTGGCTCTAGAAAAAAGTATAAAGGACTCAAGAGACTTCATGACTGCAGAATTTAGAGCTAATCAGGCAGAAATTAAAAATCAATTGAATGAGATGCAATCCAAACTAGAAGTTCTAACGACGAGGGTTAACGAGGTGGAAGAACGAGTGAGTGACATAGAAGACAAGTTGATAGCAAAGAGGGAAACTGAGGAAAAAAGAGACAAACAATTAAAAGACCATGAGGATAGATTAAGGGAAATAAACGACAGCCTGAGAAAGAAAAACCTTGGGGTTCCCGAGGGCGCCGAAAGGGACAGAGGGCCAGAATATGTATTTGAACAAATTCTAGCTGAAAACTTTCCTAATCTGGGAAGGGAAACAGGCATTCAGATCCAGGAAATAGATCCCCCCCTAAAATCAATAAAAACCGTTCAACACCTCGACATTTAATAGTGAAGCTTGCAAATTCCAAAGATAAAGAGAAGATCCTTAAAGCAGCAAGAGACAAGAAATCCCTGACTTTTATGGGGAGGAGTATTAGGGTAACAGCAGACCTCTCCACAGAGACCTGGCAGGCCAGAAAGGGCTGGCAGGATATATTCAGGGTCCTGAATGAAAAGAACATGCAACCAAGAATACTTTATCCAGCAAGGCTCTCATTCAAAATGGAAGGAGAGATAAAGAGCTTCCAAAACAGGCAGCAACTAAAAGAATATGTGACCTCCAAACCAGCTCTGCAAGAAATTTTAAGGGGGACTCTTAAAATTCCCCTTTAAGAAGAAGTTCAGTGGAACAGTCCACAAAAACAAGGACTGAATAGATATCATGATGACACTAAACTCATATCTCTCAATAGTAACTCTGAACGTGAACGGGCTTAATGACCCCATCAAAAGGCGCAGGGTTTCAGACTGGATAAAAAAGCAGGACCCATCTATTTGCTGTCTACAAGAGACTCATTTTAGACAGAAGGACACCTACAGCCTGAAAATAAAAGGTTGGAGAACCATTTACCATTCGAATGGTCCTCAAAAGAAAGCAGGGGTAGCCATCCTTATATCAGATAAACTAAAATTTACCCCAAAGACTGTAGTGACAGATGAAGAGGGACACTATATCATACTTAAAGGATCTATTCAACAAGAGGACTTAACAATCCTCAATATATATGCCCCGAATGTGGGAGCTGCCAAATATATAAATCAATTATTAACCAAAGTGAAGAAATACTTAGATAATAATACACTTATACTTGGTGACTTCAATCTAGCTCTTTCTATACTCGATAGGTCTTCTAAGCAAAACATCTCCAAAGAAACGAGAGCTTTAAATGATACACTGGACCAGATGGATTTCACAGATATCTACATAACTTTACATCCAAACTCAACTGAATACACATTCTTCTCAAGCGCACATGGAACTTTCTCCAGAATAGACCACATATTGGGTCACAAATCGGGTCTGAACTGATACCAAAAGATTGGGATTGTCCCCTGCATATTCTCAGACCATAATGCCTTGAAATTAGAACTAAATCACAACAAGAAGTTTGGAAGGACCTCAAACACGTGGAGGTTAAGGACCATCCTGCTAAAAGATAAAAGGGTCAACCAGGAAATTAAGGAAGAATTAAAAAGATTCATGGAAACTAATGAGAATGAAGATACAACCGTTCAAAATCTTTGGGATGCAGCAAAAGCAGTCCTAAGGGGGAAATACATCGCAATACAAGCATCCATTCAAAAACTGGAAAGAACTCAAATACAAAAGCTAACCTTACACATAAAGGAGCTAGAGAAAAAACAGCAAATAGATCCTACACCCAAGAGAAGAAGGGAGTTAATAAAGATTCGAGCAGAACTCAACGAAATCGAGACCAGAAGAACTGTGGAACAGATAACAAAACCAGGAGTTGGTTCTTTGAAAGAATTAACAAGATAGATAAACCATTAGCCAGCCTTATTAAAAAGAAGAGAGAGAAGACTCAAATTAATAAAATCATGAATGAGAAAGGAGAGATCACTACCAACACCAAGGAAATACAAACGATTTTAAAAACATATTATGAACAGCTATACGCCAATAAATTAGGCAATCTAGAAGAAATGGACGCATTCCTGGAAAGCCACAAACTACCAAAACTGGAACAGGAAGAAATAGAAAACCTGAACAGGCCAATAACCAGGGAGGAAATTGAAGCAGTCATCAAAAACCTCCCAAGACACAAGAGTCCAGGGCCAGATGGCTTCCCAGGGGAATTTTATCAAACGTTTAAAGAAGAAACCATACCTATTCTACTAAAGCTGTTTGGAAAGATAGAAAGAGATGGAGTACTTCCAAATTCGTTCTATGAGGCCAGCATCACCTTAATTCCAAAACCAGACAAAGACCCCACCAAAAAGGAGAATTACAGACCAATATCCCTGATGAACATGGATGCAAAAATTCTCAACAAGATACTGGCCAATAGGATCCAACAGTACATTAAAAAAATTATTCACCATGACCAAGTAGGATTTATCCCTGGGACACAAGGCTGGTTCAACACCCGTAAAACAATCAATGTGATTCATCATATCAGCAAGAGAAAAACCAAGAACCATATGATCCTCTCATTGGATGCAGAGAAAGCATTTGACAAAATACAGCATCCATTCCTGATCAAAACTCTTCAGAGTGTAGGGATAGAGGGAACATTCCTCAACATCTTAAAAGCCATCTATGAAAAGCCCACAGCAAATATCATTCTCAATGGGGAAGCACTGGGAACCTTTCCCCTAAGATCAGGAACAAGACAGGGATGTCCACTCTCACCACTGCTATTCAACATAGTACTGGAAGTCCTAGCCTCAGCAATCAGACAACAAAAAGACATTAAAGACATTCAAATTGGCAAAGAAGGAGTCAAACTCTCCCTCTTTCGCCGATGACATGATACTCTACATAGAAAACCCAAAAGTCTCCACCCCAAGATTGCTAGAACTCATACAGCAATTCGGTAGCGTGGCAGGATACAAAATCAATGCCCAGAAGTCAGTGGCATTTCTATACACTAACAATGAGACTGAAGAAAGAGAAATTAAGGAGTCAATCCCATTTACAATTGCACCCAAAAGCATAAGATACCTAGGAATAAACCTAACCAAAGAGGTAAAGGATCTATACCCTCATACCCTCAAAACTATAGAACACTTCTGAAAGAAATTGAGGAAGACTAAAGAGATGGAAAAATATTCCATGCTCATGGATTGGCAGAATTAATATTGTGAAAATGTCAATGTTACCCAGGGCAATATACACGTTTAATGCAATCCCTATCAAAATACCATGGACTTTCTTCAGAGAGTTAGAACAAATTATTTTAAGATTTGTGTGGAATCAGAAAAGACCCCGAATAGCCAGGGGAATTTTAAAAAAGAAAACCATATCTGGGGGCATCACAATGCCAGATTTCAGGTTGTACTACAAAGCTGTGGTCATCAAGACAGTGTGGTACTGGCACAAAAACAGACACATAGATCAGTGGAACAGAATAGAGAATCCAGAAGTGGACCCTGAACTTTATGGGCAACTAATATTCGATAAAGGACGAAAGACTATCCATTGGAAGAAAGACAGTCTCTTCAATAAATGGTGCTGGGAAAATTGGACATCCACATGCAGAAGAATGAAACTAGACCACTCTCTTGCACCATACACAAAGATAAACTCAAAATGGATGAAAGATCTAAATGCAAGACAAGATTCCATCAAAATCCTAGAGAAGAACACAGGCAACACCCTTTTTGAACTCGGCCATAGTAACTTCTTGCAAGATACATCCACGAAGGCAAAAGAAACAAAAGCAAAAATGAACTATTGGGACTTAATCAAGATAAGAAGCTTTTGTACAGCAAAGGATACAGTCAACAAAACTCAAAGACAACCTACAGAATGGGAGAAGATATTTGCAAATGACGTATCAGATAAAGGGCTAGTTTCCAAGATCTATAAAGAACTTATTAAACTCAACAACAAAGAAACAAACAATCCAATCATGAAATGGGCAAAAGACATGAACAGAAATCTCACAGAGGAAGACATAGACATGGCCAACATGCACATGAGAAAATGCTCTGCATCACTTGCCATCAGGGAAATAAAAATCAAAACCACAATGAGATACCACCTCACACCAGTGAGAATGGGGAAAATTAATAAGGCAGGAAACAACAAATGTTGGAGAGGATGCGGAGAAAAGGGAACCTTCATACACTGTTGGTGGGAATGTGAACTGGTGCTGCCACTCTGGAAAACTGTGTGGAGGTTCCTCAAAGAGTTAAAAATATACCTGCCCTACGACCCAGCAATTGCACTGCTGGGGATTTACCCCAAAGATACAGATGCAGTGAAACGCCGGGACACCTGCACCCTGATGTTTCTAGCAGCAATGGCCACGATAGCCAAACTGTGGAAGGAGCCTCGGTGTCCAACGAAAGATGAATGGATAAAGAAGATGTGGTTTATGTATACAATGGAATATTACTCAGCTATTAGAAATGACAAATACCCACCATTTGCTTCAACGTGGATGGAACTGGAGGGTATTATGCTGAGTGAAGTAAGCCAGTTGGAGAAGGACAAACATTATATGTTCTCTTTCTTTTGGGGAATATAAATAATAGTGAGACGGAATATAAGGGAAGGGGGAAGAAATGTGTGGGAAATATCAGAAAGGGAGACAGAACGTAAAGACTGCTAACTCTGGGAAACGAACTAGGGGTGTTGGAAGGGGAGGAGGGCGGGGGGTGTGAGTGAATGGGTGACAGGCACTGGGGGTTATTCTGTATGTTAGTAAATTGAACACCAATAAAAAAAAAAAGAATAAAGCTAGAGGCAACATACTTTCTGATTACTAAACTATAGTAACTAATACAGTATATTGTTGTACTGAGCACATAAAAAACATAAAAACACACATAAATCAATGGAACATAATAGTCTAGAAATAAATCCATGTATATATGGTAAATTAATTTGCAAAAAGGAACCAAGAATATACAAAGGGGAAGGAATAGTCTCTTTAATCAAAGATATTGAGAAAACCAGATAATCACAGGCAAAAGAATGAAACTGGACCCTATCTTACACACACAAAAAATCAACTCAAAACAGATGAAGGACTTGAATGTAAGAACAAAACCCTTAAAATTCCTAGACCTCACTCTGAGGTCATTATTAAGTTGGACTAAGACATATACTGGATGATTTCACTTATATATATAATCTTCAAAAAAGTAAACTAATAGGAACAGAGAACATATTGGTAGCTACCAGAGGCAGAAGATAGGGTGTGAAAGGTGGGAGAAATGGGTGAAGGTACAAGCTTCCAGTTAAGATTCATAAGTTCTAATGAATGCTGTATACCATATGGTGACCATAGTTAATAATACAATTGTATCCTTGAGAGTTGATAAGAGAGTAGATTTTTAAAAATTCTCTTCACAAGAAAAATAATTAATTTTTTGTGACTTTTTGAATTGTGTTTGCAGATATTTCAGTTTTATTACAATTCACTTGTTAGTGACTGGACAATCATATTATTATGTTGAGTTTTCTATCAGAAGGGAAGGACATTTTCTTTTTTTCCTTGAATGAATGATTACTACAGATTTTTATTATGTATTTTTAATTCAATTTGCCAACATATAGTATAACACCCAGTGCTCATCCCATCAAGTGCCCTCCTTAGTGTCCATCACCCAGTTACCCCATTCCCCCACTCACTTCCCCTTCCACAATCCTTTGTTTGTTTCCCAGGGTTAGGAGTCTCTCATGGTTTGTCTTTCTCTCTAATTTTCCCACTCAGTTCCACTCCTTTCTCTTATAATCCTTTTCACTATTTCTTATATTCCCTGTATGAGTGAAACCATATAATGATTGTCCTTCTCCAATTGACTTATTTCACTCAAAATAATAACCTCCAGTTCCAACCATGTGGAAGCAAATGGTGGGTATTCATCTTTTCTGATGGCTGAGTAACATTCCATTGTATATATAGACCACATCTTTATCCATTCATCTGTCAAAGGACATCGTGGCTCCTTCCACAGTTTGGCTATTGTGGACACTGCTGCTATGAACACTGGGGTGCAGGTGGCCCGGTGTTTCACTGCATCTGTATCTTTGTGGTAAATACCCAGCAGTTCCATTGCTGGGTCATAGGGTAGCTCTATTTTTAACTTCTTGAGGAACCTCCACACAGTTTTCCAGAGTGGCTGTACCAGTTCACATTCCCACCAACAGTGCAAGAGGGTTCCCCTTTCTCCACATCCTCTCCAACATTTGCTATTTCCAGTCTTGTTAATTTTAGCCATTCCCACTGGTGTGAGGTGGTATCTCATTGTAGTTTTGATTTGCATTTTCCTGATGGCAAGTAGGTGATGTGGAGCATTTCCTCATGTGCTTGTTGGCCATGTGTATGTCTTCTTTGGAGAAATGTCTGTTCATATCTTCTGACCATTTCATGACTGCATTGTTTGTTTCTTGGGTGTAGAGGTCGGTAAGTTCTTTATAGATCTTGGAGACTAGCCCTTTACCTGATATATATGTGAATATCTTCTCCCATTCTGTAGGTTGTCTTTTAGTTTTGTTGATTGTTTCCTTTGCTGTGCAGAAGGTTTTTATCTTGATGAAGTCCCAGTAGTTCATTTTTGCTTTTGTTTCCCTTGCCTTCATAGATGTGTCTAGCAAGAAGTTGCTGTAGCTGAGGTAAAAAAGATTATTGCCTGCATTCTCCTCTAGTATTTTGATGGAATCTTGTCTCACATTTAGATCTTTCATCCATTTTGAGTTTATCTTTGTGTATGGTGAAAGAGAATGGTCTAGTTTCATTCTTCTGCATGTGGCTGTCCAATGTTCCCAGCACCATTTATTGAAGAGATTATCCTTTTTCCAGTTATTCAACCTAGTCCTAGAAGTCCTAGCCTCAGCAGTCAGACAACAAAAAGAAATAAAAGGCATTCAAATTGGCAAAGAAGTTAGACTCTCCTTCTTTGCACATGACATGATACTGTATATAGAAAACCTAAAAGACTCCACCCCAAGATTGCTAGAACTGACACAGCAATTCACCAATGTGGCAGGATACAAAATCAATGCACAGAAATCAGTGGCATATCTGTACATTAACAATGAGGCTGAAGAAAGAGAAATTAAGGAATCAATCCCATTTACAATTGCACTCAAAACTTTAAGATACCTAGAAATAAACCTAACCAAAGAGGTAATAAATCTATACTCTAAAAACCACAGAGCACTTATGAAAGAAATTGAGGAAGACATAAAGGTTCTTTTTATTTTTTTTTTATTTTTTGGTACTATGCCTGACTTTGGTTCACCTTATATGAATATGTTCTTAATTCCTGTAAGCAGAACATCAGGCTACAACTGACTATTTTCAGTTCCAGATCTAGGAATTATATGGCTTCAGATTGAGCTTATTTCTTCATGTTTTATATTTCCATTCTCTTACTGGTTTATGAAGACGCTCATCTTGATTTTGAGAATGCCTATATCTTATTAGTTTTTTTTTAAAAAAAACATAGCTGTTATTGCAATACATTTTAAATGTAGAGGAAAATAATCTCTTCATTTACTCTTTTTGCCACTCTAAAATATGTGTATCACCATTACACTCATACACACAGACACACAGACACTCCATATTCAAAGTACTGATATTTTAAATTCAGTAACTTTGCAATAAAGATAGATTTGGGACTGCCACATAAACAGACCCTTGCCCTGGATCATTCAGAGAAAATATATAGGCAAAGTGGTATTAGTGGAGTTACTCTCTTAAAATGTCTTGTTGAATTTTAATACTTAAAAGTAATTTTTCATTAGTACAGTAGGTACTGATCTTCATTTTACTCAATATCATCTTTACAAAAGATGTTAGCTAATTGCATCAATAGGGTAAACAAGAATATGAGGTGTAATCTACTCTAAACATCTGACAGGCTATTTTCAAGCTCTTTTGGAAACTAATTTTGCAGCAGATGTTTGCATACAATGTGCTAATTTCAAATGGTGCTTATTTAGTTCTTGGAGGAAAATATATCAAATCATCCTCCATTTGGAAGAACTTATACATTCCCCAAGTATCTTAGAAAATTTCTTCTATAATCTCTTATATTTTAGAGATATTGTAATCATTCTTACTGGACTTTGCAGTTTAACTGGAAAGATAATAGTTTACTGGAAGAACAGATTTTAATGTTAGACAAATCTGTGATCTAAAACTCATAACTATTATTTTCTGGTTGCGTGCACTTAGATAAAGTTCACTTCTCCAAGCCTTAGTTTCTATTTGTTAAATGGACATGCCAATGACTAATTTCTAGTACTTTGGGTGGTTTAATTGAGACAATGAATATAAATTTCCTAATAGGGGACTGGTAAAGAGTTGATGCTCAATATATATTCGTTTCAGTGTCTATTTATCCCACATCTGTGAGATTTTATCCTAAAATGTAAATGTGACAATTCTATGCTTCTCCTTCCAGTCACTCATAATGAGTAAGATTATGCTTACCAGCTCTTTTAATCTCTCCATGTCAGAACAACAAAATCTGGGTCAAAAATATATACTAGTTCTCTATGTACACATATATGTTTCCAGTTTTTATTTCAGTGTTGGGAGAAAGGGGGGATACTTTAAGAATAAGAGCATGCAGGAATCAGTGCAATCATTTAGTAATTCTGAAAGGTGGCCCAGGAGATGTTGTTCTGCTTACATAGACTCTACAAATAGATAATACCATAATGAACTTTTGTTCTAAGGAGATATTTTATACCTCTAACATATTAAATATAACAAATGCCAAATGGAATTGAAGAGATGGAACAAAACTCAGTACATTTGTTTCTAATCTAAATTCACCCTTGAGGTACATTAGGACAGAATCTGAGTTATTCTGCCAAAAAGTTTTCTTCTTTTAGTCTCACAAACACCCTGTTGTGCTGTGCATATTGGTGCTTCTCTAGGAGTAGGTCAACAATCATTTTGCAAATAGAAATTAGCTAGAGAATGCGTGAGTAGGAAATGCCCAAGTTATTACTCTAATGCCAATTATTCATGACGGGAGGTTATAAAAATTTCCTCTAGGAAAATATATATACACACAACACACACACACTTGAAGTGAGAAGACCTGGATTCAAATCCCAGCTTTAGCTCTTTCTAAAGAGTTCAATTCTTTCTCAAGAGTTCTTCAATTCAGTTCTAAAAATGAATTGGTTTTAGGTATAACACTGGTTATACCATGTATAAGTCAGTCTTTCCAAAATTCAGTTTTATCACTCCTAAAATATGTAATTTTTGACTGTCTACCATTACAGGCTACTTGGACAGCAGATAAAGAAGGAAACAGGTTACCTTCCATTCCTTCTTGTGTAAATAATATTACACATTCTATTTTTTTATTTTTTTAATATTACACATTCTAAAGAAAACTTTTAGTTCTGTGATGGATGGGAGAGTTGAATTTCAAAATACCAGCAATAAGATTTTGTTCACCCACGTGTTCCCTGCCCCAATGTGTATATTATCCAATAATTGATTCAATAGGGAATAGTAAATTAAATCTGGAATTAAACAGTGCCGTCAAAGGCATTTTTAAAACATGGCTTAACCTTCTTGATTTTTGCTTTCAAGGAAGTTAGGAAAACCCACAGAAAGCTTGCAGATGAGATAAGTATGCAATTCAATAAATGTTTGTGAAGCATCACTATGTCTTATGCTGTATTAGGCTCTAGGATATAGATATAAATAAAGCAGCAGCCTAAATTGTAACTCTTATATGCTGCTGATAGAAATGTAAAATGACACAGCCACTTTGGAAAACAATCTGGCAGTTCTTCAAATGCTTACCATAGTTACCATATGATGATCCAGCAATTCCACTCCTAGAAACACACCCAAGAGAAATGAGGACCTATGTCCACGCAAAAACTTGTGTGTTAGTAGACATAAAAGCACTGTTCATAACATCCAAAAAGTGGAAACAACTCAGATGTCCATCAATGGATAAACTGATAAGTGGTATATCCATACAATGTCATATTATTCAGCAATAAAAATAAAGCACTGATATATGCTACTACATAGACAATTCTGAAGCATTATGCTAAGTGAAAGAAGCCAGTAACAAAGGGCCACACATTACATGGTTCCATTTAAAGAAAATGTCTAGAACAGGAAAATCTACAGAAACAGAAGGATGAAGGCATTGGAAGAACCAGATGTGCAGGAGGGTAAAGCCTCAGGGGTGTGGAGTTTCCCTGTGGGGTAACGAAAACCTCCTAAAGTGGATTATGGTGATGAATGCACAATTCTGTGAGTATATTAAAAGCCATTGAACTGTACACTAAATGGATGAACTGTATGTGAATTACATCTCAATAAAGTTGTCAAAAGTAGATGAATAAAGTGAGACAGACATGTTAACAAATAAACAATGGTGGTTTCTGTTACAGAGATCCATCTCATTCTCTCAATCATTCTTTCACTGTGCACTTATTTAGGAGGTACTGACTCTGTGTCAGGCACCTTGCTGTGAGCAGGACACATACACAGTAGTGAGCAAAACAAATATGATTTCTATTCTCATGGACTTAGCCACTATTAGCACAGAAACCAGTGCACTCTTAATTTTCTTTGTTGAGAAAAATAAAATTATGGCCCTATTAATTTATGGGAGTTAATTCTCCATTTCTGTGTGCCCTAAGTAGAATTATTTTAATTAAATTTCATTTAAGGTGTAAAGGTTTTACATGTAGGATTTTTAGGAAGAGGGACTGAGTAGAAACTCAGAAAGAAATGAGGTGCCTTATCTTAGGAAGATGAAAAGTTCTTGATGATAGCTTGAAATGCAGTCACTCTTTGACCAGCCATATAGATTTTTTTTTACTGATATTAATCAGAAATAGTAACAAATTGGAGTTTCTGAGCAAAAATACAAAGACTTATATGATCAACCAAATACCTTATATGTCACAATTTAGGACACCAAATTTTTTTAATTAAGTTTTTTTTATTTTAATTCCAGCACAGTTAACAGAGTGTTATATTAATTTCAGGTGTAAGACACTGAATCTTTTACTACCTCTGTAACGCATTACCTGCCTCACTCAGAAGAGGTTGTTCAGTATACATCAAAGTCCACTGGCAAGGGGCACCTGGGTGGCTCAGGGGTTGAGCATATGCCTTCGGCTGAGGGTGTGATCCTGGGGTCCTGGGATCGAGTCCTACATCGGGCTCCCCACAGAGACCCTGCTTCTCCCTCTGCCTCTCTCTCTGTGTCTATCATAAATAAATAAATTTAAAAATCTTTAAAAAGAGAGAGAAAAGGCTATACACTGTATGATTCCACTTCATTCAGCATAATACCTTCCAGTTCCATCCACGTTGAAGCAAATGGTGGGTATTTGTCATTTCTAATGGCTGAGGAATATTCCATTGTATACATAGACCACATCTTCTTTATCCATCATCTGTCGATAGACACCGAGGCTCCTTCCACAGTGTGGCTATTGTGGACATTGCTGCTAGAAACATCGGGGTGCAGGTGTCTCGGCATTTCACTACATCTGTATCTTTGGGGTAAATCCCCAGCAGTGCAATTGCTGGGTCATAGGGTAACTCTATTTTTAGCTTCTTGAGGAACCTCCACACAGTTTTCCAGAGTGGCTGCACCAGTTCACATTCCCACCAACAGTGCAAGAGGGTTGCCCGTTCTCCACATGCTCGCCAACATTTGTTGTTTCCTGTCTTGCTAATGTTCCCCATTCTCACTGGTGTGAGGTGCATCTCGTTGTGGTTTTGATTTGTATTTCCCTGATGGCCAGTGATGTGGAGCATTTCCTCATATGCTTGTTGGTGTGTGTATGTCTTCTTTGGTAAAATTTCTATTCATGTCTTTTGCTTTTTAAAAGATTTTATTTATTTATGTGAGAGACAGACAGAGATAGCGAGAGAGAGCAAAAGTGGGGAGGAGAGGGAGAAGCAGGCTCCTCGCTGAGCAGGGAGCCTGATGTGGAGGTCAATCCCAGGACCCTAGGATCAGGACCTGAGCAGAAGGCATACGCTTAACCAACTGAGCCACCCAGGCAGCCCTATTATTTTTATAATAGGAAAAATTACATATTTCCTAACAAAGAAGAATATATCATTGTATAAAAACAGTACTTAAAAAATTCGAAGTAGCTCTTGAAGACAGAAGAGCAGAGGCTAAGTGGATTTCTTCATCCTTGTTTAAATCAGACCTAAAGCATGCATAGATGCTTCAGCATATAGCTCTCCAGTCATGCATATATTTATAGGTATGCTTCCAAAAAGAGGCACATTTCTACATCTATTTACAGTTGAACATAGCCATGTATTCACTAAACATAGAGATCTGTTCAATCAAATAGACGCACAAACTCTTACTTGTATTCACCCAAATACATAGGCATTGCAAACACTGACACCCACACTCAGAGGGAGTAGTATCTACATCAGCTGAAACTAATTCTTCAGTTTTAGTGAAAAGCAAAAGAGCAGTTTTGCTCACAACAATCTTTTAATCTTTTGTAAGTACAATGCTATTTTTTTCTGTACTTATAAAATCTGGATGTGCAAGAGATCCCAACTCATCACTCAAATAGCTTAGGATTCTAAAGTTAAAAATAAACATTATGTAGTGAAATTAGTTTTTGCATTTCCTTACTAATTTTATAGGCAATGACTTCATAAGTGCTTTAGGACAGTATAAAGTAATGAGCTTTTGGCCTCATTACAGCAAGTTTGCAGGGCTGGCCTCAGGGAAGTGGCAGCGGCAACTGCCCAGTGCCTGTGGAAGAGTCTGAGGAGACAATGTTCTCTTTGGAGCAAAAACTATAATCTTCGGTCCTATAGACTTGTGCAAAAGTTTAAATGAGCAAATTTCAGACATGCCAATGAAAGACTAAGGAAGTATACTTGGTGGGCATAACCGTGATTTTAACCCAGATGTTCTACATACACATGAGCATTGTTAGTTTGGAGCCACACTCTACCGCAGTGGTTCTTAAAGTTTAGTGAGCATCCAAGTCACCTGGAGGGCTTGTTAAAACAGGAATTGCTTGGTGCCACCCCCAGAATCTAGGATTTAGCAGGTGCGTGGTGGGGCTAGAGAATCTGCATTGCTGGCAAGTGCCTATGTGGTGATGAGGTTGCTGGTCTCAAGGTTGCACTCTTGAGAACTGTGCTTCAGAGGGAACAATTTAGGGAAGGAAAATGTATCAAATCTTCTGGGGAATGGGGAGGAGTTTGACTGGGCATATGCAATTTTGCAAACTTGTATAGGGCCTTCTACTTCACTCCTCTCTCACTCCCATCTACCTCCTCCCAGAGTGATAACTAACTACTGGGCTAAGCAAATTACCAGTTTCAATTAGAGAAATGGGTAGTACTAGCCTTAGAAAAACTTTCGAAAATTAGAAAAATGTGTTACAGATAAGGAGTTATTATGAAGTGGGAAAAGGAAAAAGGGTAAAAGCCCAAGGCTATTGCCTCATCATTGCCAAACTTCCATAGTCTTTGGAAATCAATACTCATTTATCTTTTATATGAATGTAAACTTAAATGTATTGATTAAATGACATGAAAGTCATAAAACAAAAGGAAGAAAACTAGCATTTATGAAAAATTAGTGCCAAAGATTTCCTCTGGTAATACTGACTAAAAGTTTTGTAGTCTTGGCCAATGAACTCGGCTTCCACACCACAGTAAGTAAAGGGTGGTTCTAAGTGTCTTAGCAGAGAAAGTAGAACTAAGAGAAGGCCTGAATGACAGCTCCTTTAAAGGAAAGAGAAAAAAATATCCAGAGGACAGACTTCTGTCTCAGCTTCTGAAATCACAGAAAATGGTTTTAGCTGTCAAAGCGATAGCTATGGAGCAGCTTGTCCTCGCAGCACCGAATCAATGCTGGGGCTGCTTGCTTCTCTACACAGAGTCCTTGTGACTGACCCTGGGCGAGTGGCTTAACCTCGGCAGGTCCCAGTTTCCTCATCTCTAAAATGAGGAAGCTGGAAGAGATGATGTCTGAAGTCCCTTCCAGTGTGAACACTTTATGAGTTAGTGCCTGACTGGGGATGCGGCCTGTCCAGTGCTACTGGGCGCAGCCACACGTGATTGAAAACACTCCACGCACAGTGCCAGCTTATCTTCAAGGCTGAAAGGAAAAGGAGCTAGCTTTAGACAAAACGGTGAAGTAATCCACACTTCAGTTAGCCTTCTTTAAGTTTTGTTTAAATCTGATCATTATGCCCTTTCAGATTCCCTTTTAGGCAACTCGGTTTCTTTCCATTTCCTCATTATCCTCTCTTCATACTGCACTTCTAAAGAAAGGCCCATCAGCTGTTGATGGACATTGTAGGAAATATTTCCTGGGCAACTGATAGCCTCTCTAAAGGATGTGTGGCTGTAGGTTAATTTGAAAAAATGCTCAAAGGTAGATGATGATACCAAGAGTTAGTGCGGACAATTACAGAATCCATGGAAAGAGTCTTGGAAAGCAGGTGTAGGAACCCAAGCAAAACATGGGTAACAGATTTGAGATGAGCTTGGTAAACCTAAAGGAATGGGATCCTTGATCCTCAAACACAATTCTCACAGAATCCAGAAGAATCAAGGCTTGCTCTTAAAAAGGGCTAAAAACAAACAAACAAACGAAAAAAACAAGCTTAGTAAGTTTGGGGCAAATAGTAGTAAAATAATTGTAATTATCTTGGCAAGGGGGTATGTAGGCATATAACTAGGGAGATTCCTATCAGAATCCTTCCCACTGCTCCTGAAATCTTACTATATCTTCCTAATGAAAGCCTCATTTGTTGGTCTAGAATCCCTAAAAGCTTGGCTATATTCTTCTGAATTCCTTTTTAAACTTCCTTCCATTTGCTAAGGGGAACCTTTTGAAGGTTGGGGACTTCAACCTTGAAGTCTGGTGGGATGAGGTGGAGGGGCATGTGTCCAGGAATTATTGGCTTCTAACCAGAACACCTGACCTTTAAGACTTTTACCCCCGAACACTGGCTTGCCTCCAACCCAGGTCACTCTCCTGTGCTGCTTCTTCTTTTTTTTTTCTTTTAAGATTTTCTTTATTTATTCATGAGACACACACAGAGAGAGAGAGAGAGAGAGAGAGAGAGAGAGGCACAGACACAGGCAGAGGGAGAAGCAGGCTCCACGCAGGGAGCCCGATGTGGGACTCTATCCTGGATTTCCAGGATCACACCCTGGGCCGAAGGCAGGCGCCAAACCACTGAGCCACCCGGGCTGCCCCTCTCCTGTGCTTCTTTCTCTTCCCTCCTACATTGTGACCTAACCATGGTCAAGCACATAATCATGTTCATATACTTTTGATCATCCCCCTAAAGCTGAGTGATTTAAAGTTACTGTAACTACATTCCCTCCATCATCTCGAATATCTAGTTCCAGGTCTTCTGGGTAGTAAATAGATTAAACAGCTCCCAGGCAACTCTGGTAAGAGGCAGGGGCAGAGAAGAACAGAAAAGAATGGCAAGAGTCTTAGAACCAAGCTGTATTGGGTAACGTGAAATGAATCAAAATTCAAAACTAGAACATTGTCTCTGAATAAGTGTTAGTGGATATATGTAAATATGAAGAAAAATGTTGATCGTTGGAATTTAAAGATAAGTAATAACAAAGGCAAGATATATTAAAAACTTGGCTTTATGATGAAAGAGTTTTCAGAGTGCTGTGAGTTTCCCTTTTCTTCCTACTCACGACGGAATAGAGGGAAGCTTTTCCTCCAAATCACGACAAATATGTGAAAGTTTCAAGTCAGAGTCTTAGAGAATATATATGCTTCATTGTCTTCTGGAAAACTTTAAAAGTGATGATCTAGCTGAAGCTGCTAGAGAGGCAAAGGAGGAAACAGGTAAAATGGAATGGAGAAACCAGACCACACACTATAGCCAGGTGATGAGCTTCGCAACAACCCTAAGTCTTGTAAGACAGTTTGTGTTCTTGATACAATGTGATGAAAATGACACTATACTTCTATAGTCTTCCTCCCCCAAAACCTACAACCCCAGTCTTATTATGCAAAAAATATCAAATTTCAATTGAATAGCAACCTCCAATATACTAAACCAGTACTTTCCAAAACTTTCAAGGTCATCAAAACCCAGGAAAGTCTGAAAAACTATCACAGCCAAGAAAAACCTAGGGATATGAGGACTAAATATAATGTGGTTTCCTGGATGGATTTTTTTTAAAGATTTTATTTATTTATTAGAGAGAGAGAGAGAGAACAGAGGAAGAGTGAGAGGGAAAAGCAGATTCCTGTTGAGCAGAGGCCGATGCAAGGCTCAATCCTAGGACCCTGACACTTAAGCAACTGAGCTACCCAAGTGCCCCTCCTGGATTGAATCTGAAATGGTAAAAATAGGTAAAGACAAGGGAAATGCAAATAAACTATGGATTTTACTTAATAATAATGTATCAATATCCATTCAGTAACTGTAACAAATATGCCATACTAATGTAAGATGTTAATAATATGGGAGACTTTGTAGCATGAAAGGGGTAAAATGAGAACTCTGCTATCCACCCAATTTTTCTATAAATGTAAACTGTTCTAAAAAATAAAGTCTATTTAAAAAATAGTAGCAGATGGATGAGTAAGAAGAGCTCACCAAATGGGTGGTGAGTTCACCATGATTATCTTCCATTTTCTCTAAGACTACACTCAAGTCAGTCCAAAATCCTGTAGTGGGCATCAGAGAAGACAGAGAGCTTCAGAAGAAGCCCTCTAGTGCTGGCTTAAGGATCAGGAAAGGTAGTTCTTCTTCCCCTTCTTTTTTTTTAGTTAACATACAGTGCTATATTAGTTTCAAGTGTACAATATTCAGCGATATATATTCAGCAATTCCATACAATATCTGGTGCTCATCACGACAAGCACATTCTTTAAACCCTATCATCTATTTCACCCATCCCCCACCACCTGGTAACTATCACTTCTCTATAATGAAGAGTCTGTTTCCCCCCCCCCCCCCCGCCCTTGCTCATTTGCTGTGTTTCTTAAATTCCACATATAAGTGAAATCATATGGTACTTGTCTTTTTTTTTTTTTTTGGTACTTGTCTTAAACTGACTTACTTTGCTTAGCATTATACTCTCTAGACTATCCATGTCATGGCAAATGGCAAGAGTTCATTCTCTTTTATGGCTGAATAATATCCATCGTGTGTGTGTGTGTGTGTGTGTGTGTGTGTGTGTGTGTGTGTATCTCACATCTTCTTTATCCATTCATCAGTTGATGGGCACTTGGACTACTTCCATAATTTAGCTATTGTAAATAATGCTTCTATAAACACAGGGGTGCATGTATCCATTTGAATTAGGGTGTTTTTGTATTTGGGGGATAAATAGTAGTGTAATTACTGGATTATAGGGTAGTTCTATTTTTAAGTTTTTGAAGTACCTCCATGTTTTCCACAGCAGATGCCCTAGTTTGCATTCCCACCAACAGTGCAAGAAGGTTCTTTTCTCTCCACACCCTTGCCAACACTTGTTTCTTATATTGTTGATATTAGCCATTCTGACAGGTGTGACGTTAATATCTCACTATAGTTTGGATTTGCATTTCTCTGAGAAGAAGTGATGTTGAAAAAAAGTGATATTGAGCATCTTTTCGTGTGTCTATTGACCATCTGGGTGTCTTCTTTGGAGAAATATCTGTCATGTCTTCTGCCCATTTTTTAATTTGATTATTTGGTTTTTGGGTGTTGAGTTTTATAAGTTCTTTACATATTTTGGATACTAACCCTCTATTAGATACATCATTTGCAAATATCTTCTCCCATTCTGTAGACTGCCTTTTAGTTTTATTGGTTTTCTTTTCTGTGCAGAAGGTTTTTATTTTATTTTTGCTTTTATTTTTCTTGTCTCAGGAGACAATCAGAAAAGTGTTGCTATGACTGATGTCAGAGACCTTACTACATGTGTTCTCTTCTAGGATTTTTATGGTTTCAGGTCTCACATTTAGGTATTTTATCAATTTTGAGATTATTTTTGTGTATGGTGTAAGAAAGTGGTCCAGTTTTGTTCTTTTGCATGTAGCTTACCAGTTTTCCTGACACTGTTTGTTGAAGAAACTGTCTTTTTCCCATTGGATATTCTTTCCTGCTTTGTCAGAGACTAATTGGCTGTGTAATTGTAGGTCAGTTTCTGAGTTTTGTTCCACGGATCTATGAGTCTGTTCTTGTGCCAGTACCATACTGTTTTGCAATATAGCTTTGCAAGATAACTTGAAGTCTGAAATTGCAATACATCCATCTTTGTTTTTCCTTTTTAAGATTACTGTAACTATTCAAGGTCTTTTGTGGTTCCATATACATTTTAGAACTTTTTGTTCTAGTTCTGTGAAAAATGCTGTTGGGATTTTGATAGGGATTGAATTAAATCTGTAGACTGCTTTGGATAGTCTAGACATTTAAACAATATTTGTTCTTCCAGGGGCAGCCCGGGTAGCTCAGCGGTTTAGCGCCGCCTTTAGCCCAGGGCCTGATCCCGGAGACCTGGGATCGAGTCCCATGTCGGGCTCCCTGCATAGAGCCTGCTTCTCTGCCTGTGTCTCTGCCTTTCTCTCTCCCTCCCTCTGTGTGTGTGTGTGTGTGTGTCATTAATAAATAAATAAAATTTTTAAAAAATATATTTGTTCTTACAACCCATGAGCATTGGATGTCTTTCTTGTGTGTGTGTGTGTGTGTGTGTGTGTGTCTTCTTCAATTTTTTTCATCAATGTTTTTATAGTTTTCATAGTACAAGTTTTTCACCTCTTTGGTTAGGTTTATTCCTAGGTATCTTACTATTTTTTATGCAATTGCAGATGTCATTGTTTTCTTAATTCCTCTTTCTGCTGCTTCATTATTAGTGTATAGAAATACAACTGATTCCTGCACATTTATTTTGTATCATGCAACCTTGCTGGACTCATTTATTATTTCTAGTAGATTTTTGGTGGAGTCTTTTGGATTTTCTTTCTTTTTTTTTTTTTTTTTTTTTTGGATTTTCTATAGATAATATCATGTCGTTTGCAAATAATGATAGTTTTACTTCTTCTTCACCAATTCAGATGCCTTTAATTTCTTTTTGTTGTCTGATTGCTGTGGCTAGGACTTCCAGTACTATGTTGAATAAAAGTAGTAAAAGTGGACATTCTTATCTTGTTCCTAACCTTAGGGGGAAAGTTTTACCCCATTGAGTATGATGTTAGCTATGGGTTTATCATATATGGCCTTCATTATGTTGAGTCAGGGAAGAGTCTTCTAATATTCAGATACAACAGAGGAAATTCCTCATTTTTCTTTTTATTTTTTTTTCCTTTGTTTTCTTGCATCCTAGACCCCAAATGACCTTATGACATAATAGCAACAGAGGCAATGGAAACCCAAAGAATTCTAAAACTCTGAAAGAAAGGAACTTTTCTCTCCTATCAGAGGAGCTGCAGTCACAAGGGGTAGGGGAAAACTTATTACTTATCCGTGTCTCTGTCCTTCTGACCCTTAACCCCAGACACAGGCATAGTCCAAGAAAATACACAGTAAAACAGGGTATATAGAAGGCCTGGCTCCCCCGATGGAGTACCTAAAAGGGAGTACTGAGGAGACTACAGAGGAGGATGTATATGGGAATGTGACTTCTTAAAGTCCTTTATGAATTCCTTGGTTCATCCCTAAGCAAGTATGTATGAACCTATCCCTAAACAGAATACATAGACCTTGATAATCAAACTGTGGGATGGACCATTAATGTCCCAGACTGTTCAGTGGGTGGTGTACACATGGCATAGATCCTAAGAGTACTGCTAAGAATTTTAAAATTGAACTGACATTGGAATCACAACCCACTGAAGGCTGATTAAGACTTGGAGCCTGAGCCCAATCCTGGGCCTGAGCCCCAGGATGACTACCTGCTTAAAATATCATATTCTCTATCAAAATTAAGCTGGGGTCTCATAACATAATATTGAAAATGTCCAAGATACAATAGAAAAATACTCAGTCTTTGAAGAACAAGAAAAATCTCAAGTTGCATGAGAAAGAACAATCAGAAGCCAAACTGTGGAAGGAACCAAGATGTCCTTTGACAGATGAAAGGATAAAGAAGATGTGGTCTATATATACAATGGAATATTACTCAGCCATCAGAAAGGATCAATATCCACCATTTACTTCGACATGGATGGAACTGGAGGGTGTTATGCTGAGTGAAGTAAGTTGATCAGAGAAGGACAATCATCATATGGTTTCACTCATACATAGAATATAAGAAATAGTGAAAGGGATTATAAGGGAAAGGAAGGGAACTGAGTGGGAAAAATCAGAGAGGGAGACAAACCATGAGAGACTTCTAACCCTGGGAAAAAAACAAAGTGTCATGGAAGGAGAGGTGGGTGGGGGGATGGGGTAATTGGGTGATGGGCACTAGGGAGGGCACTTGATGGGATGAGCACTGGGTGCTATACTATACATTAGCAAATTGAATTTAAATAAAATACTAGAGAAAAGAAGTCAACACTGAGGTGGCACAGATGTATCATTTTCTATGTAAAGAAGAACCAAATAGAAATTATAGAACTGAAAAATATAATAACCAAAAGTAAAAACAAAACAAAACAAAAAAAGAAACCACAGTGGATGAGCCAACAGCAGACTGAAGAAAGAGACAGTGAAGCTAAAGACAGTCAGTTAAGGATTATCCAATATTAACTACTGAAGTATAAATTAATGAAAAAAAATAAATAGAGCCTCAGGGACATGTGGAAATTTACCAAAATGTCTAACATTCAGACTATCAGTGCTTGAAAAAGAGAAGAGAAAAATGCAGTACAAATTTTTTTTTGAAAAAATAAAGACTGAAAACTTCTCAAATTTGGAAAAAGAAACCCACAAATTCAAGTTCAGAAAACCTCACAGAAGGGGAATGCCTGGGTGGCTCAGTCAGTTGAGCAACTGCCTTCAGCTTGGGTCATGATCTCAGGGTCCTGGGATTGAGCTCTGAGTTGTGCCCCCTGCTCAGCAGGGAGTCTACTTCTCCATCTCCTTCTGCTCCTTCCCCCTATTTATGCTCTC
The DNA here is from genome assembly GCF_011100685.1 of Canis lupus familiaris. NCBI lineage: Eukaryota > Metazoa > Chordata > Mammalia > Carnivora > Canidae > Canis > Canis lupus. Next base: position 11,408,101 of record NC_049237.1, read on the forward strand.
TCTCAAGTAAATATACAAAATCTTTTTTTTTAGAAGAAAATCTCACAGAAAATAAACTTCCCATTACCCACATCATAATTAAACTGCTTAGAACCCAAAGATAACATCTTTAAAGTACTCAGGGAAAAATAATGTGTACTTGTACTGGAATGATGATTCAAATGACGATGGATGGCTCCTCAAAAATCATAGGGCCAGAAAAATGAGCAATGACAATTCTAAAATGAAAAGAAGTGTAATGCATAATTCCAAAGCCAGCCAAAATATCCTTCGGAAATGAGGATGAAATAAAATATTCTTGGATTAAGGAAAACTAAGATTTGTTGGTAGCAAACACACTGCAATATGTTGTAAAGGAATTCTTAGGACGAAAGACAAATGATACCCAAAGGAAACATGGAACATCAGGAATAAAGAAAGAGTAAAATTCAGGGTGAAAAAGTAGACTATTCTTTTTTTAAAAGATTTTATTCATTTATTCATGAAGGACACAGAGAGAGAGAGAGAGAGAGAGAGAGAGAGAGGAAGAGATGTAAGCAGAGGGTGAAGCGGGCTCCATGCAGGGAGCCCGATGCAGGACTGGATCAGGGACTCCAGGATCAAGCTGTGGGCCGAAGGCAGATGCTCAACTGCTGAGCCACCCAGAGGTCCCAATAGATTATTCTTTTACATAACTAAAGTTGTATCAAATGTGTTTTGACAGTTGAAAGTAGAATATGTAACACTATCTAATGAGGTTTCCAATGTGTGTGGAGGTAATGCATCAACAACTATGGCATACAACAGGGAGGGTAAAGGGATCTATAAGGTGGTAAGGTCCTACTGTACGAAAGGGGCCCAAACAGTGGTAGAGTTAAATATATGTACTGGGGCTTTTGTGGGGCTCAGTCAGTTGAGCATCTGACTCTTGGTTTGGGCTCAGGCTAGGATCTCAGGGTCATGAGATTGAGCTCCACATTGGGCTCCACACTCCCCTGGGAGTCTGCTTCAAGACTCTCTCCTCCTGCCCCTCCCTACACTCATGTTCATGCAAGCATGAGTGCTTTCTCTCTCTCTCTGTCTCTCTGTCTCTCTCTCTCAAATAAATAAATATATATATTTTAAAAATATGTGTTTTGAAACACCCAGTGAAAGCTCTAAAAACTGTACAAAGGAAAACACAAATTGAAACCATCAAGACTTTTGTGAGCTTATTAGAATGGCTAAAATAAGATATACTGACAATACCAAGTGCTAGTGGAAAAGAGGAGCAACTGGAATATTCCTGGAGGGAATGAAAAATAGGTTAACTCCTTTGGAAATCAGTTTGGCAATTTCTTATAAGCACTCCCTTAACGCGTGATTTTAAGATCTCACTTTTAGATGTTCACACTAGAGAAATGAAAACTTACATGCATACAATCGTACCCCAAAGTTTATAGAAGCTAAATGGCCTTCAGTGAGTAAATGGATGAGAAGATTTTAGTGCGTTCATACAGTGGAACTCTACTCAGCAATAAAAAGCCATGCGCTGTTGATACATGGCAACATCTTAGACGAGTCTCGATGGCACTTTGCTGACTAAAACAACCTGTTCTCAAAAAGTTACATTCTATTTGGAAAGCATTCTTGTGAAGACAAAACTATAGATCAGATCAACAGTTGCCAGGTTTGGGGGAGGGAGACAGTGTGACTACAAAACAAGAGCCAAATGGAGTGTGTTAGGGTGATGAGACTGTTCTGCACCCTGATCTCAGTGGTAGCTTTGCAAATTTATACATGTGTATAAAAAAATCACAGAACAGTACCACATGTTTGTTAATTTCATTGTATGTTAATATAAAAAGTATGTATTTTAAAAAGCATTCGCAGAGATAAAAACAAGATTAAAATCAGAGGAGCCAAATGAAATCTATAACTCTGTGGGCACTGAAAGTAATAACACAGGATATCCTGTTGTCAAAATGTCTTTTGAACTTTAGAGGTCACAGATAGCAACTCTATAGTGCTAAATTCACAGAATGTTCTTCCTTTATTGGATAAATTATATTAAAAAAAATATCACCGGGTCAAATGGCATTCATTCCAAATGTTTTGAAGAAGCCCTTTTAGTGAGAACCTGGTTCCTATTTTCTCTTGAGTGTTTCCAGGCATACTGTATTCCACCTTTGAATTTCCAGCACCTTTCATTTTCTGGCAGTTTATTGACATCATAAGCACTCATAAATGTGGAGTATAAATTAGTGATGTTGGAGTCCAAAAAAAGAGGGACGAATTTAGATTTCCCCTATAATAAATGAATGCTTGTTCATAAAAGTTACCCTGAAATAGTTCTATCTGATGTCCTGAGAGGGGGAGGCAAAGATGAAGTTTATAATGAGGACCACTGATGTCTTGGATGCCAATCTCTTGGCCCCTGTGAAAACTTCAGGCAGAAGAAGAAAGCACCTGCATTCATGAAGTGAATTCAAGATCCTACGTGGTGAACACAGGTAATTGCCAAGCAAATAAGAAGAAGAAAGATAAAGACATTCTGGGTAACACAGAAATGAGAAATTGATGAAAAATTCTGAAAATCTTCCCTTCTAATTATTCCTTATATTCATCTTTATTCATTTCCTTCAGTGAAGAGAGGAAATGAAAAGAATAAATTTAAGATAATTTTTCTTCCAGTGAATGCTTCTGCAGTTCTTTTTGTGTAATTATTGAGCATGGCTATTAAAGTCACCTGCAAGGATCGGCTCCAGTCTTCATTGTTACCAAAGGTTGACATTTTTATAATTCTCTTTTCTGTTCTCTTTGACACCTTTATGAAAATCCTGGCATGATCTTTCCTGGAAGAAAATGGATTACTCAGATTTCCATAAAGTCATTTTCCAATGTGATTGAGTCTCTTCATTTGGTTGAAGACCAGGGAATATCATGATAGCTGTTGCTCTCCCAGATGTCAGAAGATCTTGAGAGAAAAATTTATACGGCTACTTGAATACATTATTTCAGAAAGGAGATACAAAGTTTCCAGGTTTAGAAATGAGAACAAATGGGAAAAGAGGCATTTTGACAACTAAATTCAAAGAAAATAGCTTCCCTAACAAATGACCATTCATAAAAAGAGATCATAGATCTGGAGCTCTCTGGTCTAGCAGCAATAATCATTTATATAGGTAACTCAAATTAATTCTCCCAGTAACCTACTGAGGATGAAAACAGCATTCTGAGATTATATAAAGTATGATGGCTCTTGATATACCACCCGAAAATCCAACTCCACCTCTCCTGCTCTTTGCTTAAACAGTATTTTTGAAAAACATCAGTCTCCTCTGCACCTAAAAGTACATTTCCCCATTTCTTCTTTTACCTGATTTTCTTTAAAAAGATTTTATTTATTTATTTGAGAGCAAAAGAGTGAGAGAACAGAAGCAGAGGAGTGGCAGAGGGAGAGTGAGAAGCAGGGTCCTCACTAAGCAGGGAGCCCAACGCAGGGCTCCATCCCGGGGCCCTGGGATCATGACCTGAGCTGAAGACAGATGCTTAACCAACTGAGCTACCCCCCTTTCCTACAGCCCAGCACCCTTTCTTCCTTTTAAAAAATTAAAAATATTATGTAATTCTGGGAGCTATCTTATAAGAGGCATTTGTAAAACAAAATAAGTTACTTAATCAGAAAAACTGTCAGCTATATAGGCAGTGAACTAATTTTCAACACTTTCTGAAATGCATGTGGTTTCAAATAGTCTATCTTTTTTGCTTCTATCATTGCATTTGTAAATACACGTTTAAGGTTAAATACGTTTACCTAATTAAATATGTAAATTGTTACTGTTCACTCTTGCTCCTTATCGTCATCTATTCTCTTCTTCAAGACCTCCTTTCTGATTACCAAAGGATATAACATTGTAATTTTTAAAAAGATGAAAGTTATTGGCTAAAAAAGCAGGTTACAGAAACACATGGTGTGATTTTATTTTGTTAAAAAAGATATTTATGTATATGTTATTCATATAACTCTGAGGAAGAAATGTATTCACCTAACTCCCAAAGAGAAAGATCTGGAGGGATGGAGAAGAAAAAGGAGGAGGAGAATGGAGGGGAGATCCAGAAGGGTATACACTAAGGTGTTAACATTAAGTATGCATTTTTATTACTGTTTATGATTTTTGTTATCTGTACTTTTTAATTTTTTTACAATGTCTTTATGTATAGCTTCTACAAAAATATGTATGTATATATACACAGACACATATATACATATACATATATGTATATATAACAACTTGAAGAAAGCACTAATTTAAGTTTTGTTTGAGGCAACTATTTTATTCTGCTGAAAAAAGAAACAAAAGAAACACATAGTCTCTTGCCAAGGATAAATCAACTCAGACGCCAACAAGAGGTTTTAAGTTTGCCTGGAATTTCGAAGTCATGAATGTTGAGTGGTCTCTAAATTTGGAAATCTGTTTTTCCCATTGCTAATGATAAATCGTCTCTGTACTATCATACACAAAGCACTCGATCCCCTACACTGTAAAAATAACCCCCTTTATTTATGATCATGCTGTTTCAGGCACCCACAGCCAAGTGTCTTCCCGGCTTTGGAGGCCAGAACTCTTCTTGTCTTTCTTCATTTCACTCTTATCAGTCCTGATTCTCTATCAAATTTGGTAAATGTTAAAAATAAAATCGGTAATTTAATGAAAGATGATATGTAAGTATTTTACATACTTTGTACTTTCAGATAATATTCAGTATGTTGTGGGGTTTTTTGTTTGTTTTTGTTTTTGTTTAGTTTTTTAGTCTGTGGGATCAAGGAGTTTTCCTTCTTCATATTCTACAAAGTACACTTCCTTTTAAAAAACAACAGAGAAGATGGGAAATTGGGAAAAGAAGGGTATGTCACTGCTGACTGAATGATGGCATGTCGACTATGGACACTTCCCTGGGGTTCCTGGAAGCCTCTGCATGCAGCATCTCTAGGTCACTGGCCTTGACGATCCCTCTTCTCAACCTTTTCAACCCTACTACACTCTACAGAAGGTCTCTTACAGGAGTGTAAAAAGTGTCACTCTTTATTTTCACACAATGCAAATGGCCCCCAATAGGTTGCTGCAAAAAGATTCCCAGAAATAAGGAAGTAAAAGGTGAAAGTTACCTCTCTCTCTCTCTCCCTCTCCCTTTCTCTGTCTCCCTCTGCCCCCCCTCCCCCCCCTTTCAATCAGGAGCAGTTTTGTTTCTGTAACAGGAGACTCAAGCAGAGGGATGTTCCCAGAGAGTGATGAGTGTGTGGGCAACTCTAACTCTATTATTTTTAATGGCCGAGAGCCTTGCCAGACTGCTATAATGTATTGAGACTTCAGAGAAGCAAGGAAACATTGTAAGATTTCATTTACTTAATGGCTTACAGATTAATTGAGTTCCATACAGCCCTGAATGTTGTATAGTTTTCCTTCTAACGTATTGCACTAGTTTTTAAAACAGTACAAATGATTTTTCATTAAATAAAGATAGCATTTTTTCTTCTATTGAATTAGATAGTTTCAACTGACCCAACACATCAAGTTCAAACACAGAGATTTTAAGGTAAAAGAAATGAAATGATATTATTCCTTTAGCTTCAACAAAAAGCATGATTCTGTGTTATTGAATTCTCCAGTGATAGAACCCAAAACACAGAAGCTGAGTCCTAAGAGTGCTTTTCAAATAGGCGAAGCTTGCAAATATAGTGCAATATTTTAAGAAGATCGGTAATTTTTAACTTATTTATGCCATGTTTTTATGTTATTCTTCTGTGTTATGTAACTTTTTGTGCTCTTCTCTCTTTAATTGAGGATGAAAAATGAAAAATAAATATTACTTGACCTGTTTTGGCCCTAAACTTTTCTACTTTCAGTTTTCTCAGGGTTGTACCTTCAGTGAATGCTGAGGAAAACTGAAGTCAGAAAGATTTTGTCAAGGAACTTCCTCCTCTAAATGACAAACCTAAGTTGACTAAAGGCACTTCAAAGTATTACTGTATATGGAATATATATATATATATATATATATATATATATAATGCCACACACTCCTCTCATTTAGAGAATAAAATTGATGATAGTCATAGAGAAGCGCACAATCTATCCAGGCCACAGTAGAACCAAGAATTGTCACTGAGATAAGGTGTTTTGGATAATGGGCTTCAAATACATATGTGGAGGTTAAGAGTATTTTATTACCAAAGTGCAGGTGAGGGCATCCAGGTGTAACTGGAGGTAAGGAGGAAAGCAGCCTGTCTGGCACAGCCATTTCATGTTAAACAAAGATGGTAGACTTGGAAAGGTTGTGGGCATGGGTCAGGGAGGTAGACAGAGAGGATGGTAAATAGAAAATAGAACAAATAAATGCCCATTTGGAAGTCTGGATTTGATCCTTGAAGGGCAAAAAGTCATCAAATTTTTCTGAAAAATGAGGACTAACATCTCTTTAAAGGGAAGAGACAACTGTAAGCTGATAATATTAAAATTGGCAAATTTAATTAATTAGTTAATTTAAATGGATTGATTTGAAACCGACAAGTTAATTTAAAATAGACTTTTTTTCCCCCTTCAACTTTGCAGCCATATATAATAGGGGGAGAAAAAAAAAGAAGAAAGTATCTCCTATGCTTTGAGGCTCTTTTCTCTTTTTCAGATTCTTTTCTTCCACTCATTCTTCTGCCAATTCTGTTTCTACCACCAAGAGCCCATTACTGCCGTGCAAAGTTCAACCATGATCAAAATCAGGTGTATATGATTCTAGATCCTTACCGTTGAGTGATGTGGGGCCCTGTTTGGTGTCTCACCTTTCCTTTCCCCCATGTTTAAATTAACTAATTAATTAAATTTGCCAATTTTAATATTAGCAGCTTACCTTATTTCCCCAGTTCCCTGTAGCCAGTCCAGCAGCCCTCTGGCTACCAGATTAGACACTTTCCCTACACTATGTGCTCCCCTACTAGTGTTTCCTACCTTATACCATGGATTTTCCTACCTTCCTCTACCTTCCTGGCACCTGCTATGCTACTCTATTCATTTATTTATTTTAAAAAAATTTTTTTTCTATTTATTGTTTCCTTTTCTCTCTCCCTCTCTCTCTCTCTCAGATTGTACCACATGGCATTATTACAAATATTTTACTGTTCTCAAAATTCTAGTCTTATTTGGCTTTTTAAAAAAGATTGTATTTATCTATTTGAAAGAGAGAGAGAGCAAGCAAGCATGAGCAAGGGGGCGGGGAGGGGCAAAGGAAGAAGCAGACTCTCCATTGAGGAGGAGCAAGATGTGGGGCTTCATCCCAGGATCCTGAGATCAAGACCTGAGCGGAAGGCAGATGCTTGACCAACTGAGCCACCACGCAGGCGCCCCTTATTTGGCTTTTAAAAACATTCCCTGGGGCATCTGAGTGGCTTAGTCATCTAAGCATCTGACTCTTGACTCTTGATTTCAGCTCAGGTCAAGATCTCAGGGTCCTGGGATAGAACCCTGGGGCAGGCTCCCTTCTCAGGAAGGAGTCTGTTGAGGATTCTTTCCTCTGCACCTCCTCTGTGCACATGCTCTCTCTCTCTCTCTCTCTCTCTCTCAAATAAATACATCTAAAAAAAATTCCCTAAAAGGATAATTTCAGATTTTTTCTTTCCGACCTCTGCATTTTTCTCCCCTTAGCTTTTAATTAACGATTAAGCTTTTATTGAATTGAGAAGATGAAACCAATCTTCGTGAGCTTTACAATACACTTGTCTTCACTAAAGTAAATGACTGTCTCTGAAGTTATCCTTTCAATTTGAAGGAATTAATGCTTTCCACTTCTCTAGCCTGAGTTTTTTTTTCCTCTAAATGCTGGATCCCATCATTTCTTTCCTCTTCTAGTGTTTTTGTCTCTGCCCCACAGATACTCCAACTGCTTAGTAATAAGCTCAATAGTAACTCTGAACTTATTATTTATCTTTAAAAAATACACACAATTTACTGAGGGAAAACATTTGTTCTGTTAGTCAGTGGGATTTTTAAGAGTTCCGTTTCTATTTTCTGAATTCCCATTAGGGATTCTTCTTCAGGACTGTTGACTGACATCTATGACTACCTCGACCCCTTTAAATCTTACCGAAATGTGACTAAACTCTAAAAACAACTTTGCACCACTAAATCCGTTGTACCACCACAAAAATCAAAACAATGTGGTTAAATGACCAGAACATAGAGAAAATTCTTGGCAGCATGAAATAGATTGTGAAATGTGACCATGCTTAGACTCTGCAATTTATGACAGGCTTTCAAAAAGAGGAGAACCTCCAAAAAGTGAGTTTACTCAGCAAGACTTCCAAAGTTTTACAATTCCAAAGGCAACTGGAAGTGAGAGTAGGACCGGCGCTGTCAGGTGGGTAGGAGGCTGATTAAGTTAGGGACTATGAAACAGTTGGGGCAAGCAGTTTCTCAATAAGGAATTTCCCTAGAAGCTGAAATGAGGTAAATATCTATCAAAGAAAAATGGAGGTTTTTGCCCCAAGAGACTCTGCATGCATGCTGTGTCAAGAAAAGAAAAACAACTGTATGCCCAAAAAAACTATTATACCTGTAAATTCTTTCCTTCCCAGGAAAGCTCAGACACACACAAACCTTCTCCCCACATTCACCACTCCCAACCCTTGCTCTCAGCCAGGGTCCTCCATAATCAGGGTCAGCATTCACCGTGGGAGTAAAATTATCATATTGAAGGTAAAACAATAAGAATAAAACATCTGCATTGATGTTTTCTCTATAGTTCATTGTGGGATTTGTTTCTTGATGTGCTTTCTATGTTGTTAAAGATGCTTTTAGACATTAACCCAGGTACTTTTAATATAGGAAGAATAAAAGGAGAAGTGTTTCAAGGACTTAGAAATGAAAAAAGATAAACATGGTCTTCGATGACAGTCCCAAATCTGAAATAATGTGTCTTTGATATAATTCTCTAACTCATGCTGATAATCAGGAACCAAAGAACTGAGGAATACTAAACTGAATCTAAGATTATGAAAGGAAACTGCCAATAATCATCATATTAAAAGTTACCTTTTGCAGAATTTAAGGGAAAAAATTCTCCCCTTCCCTTTAAAAAAACAAAAAAAAACACTTCAGTATGCCTTGAAATGTTCTTCATTTTCTCTCCTTAGAAGCATTTTAAGCAAAACTAGCTAGATCTGAGGAACCAAAATACAAATAAGCATCAAATGATTGAGAAAAAGGCTTAGTAGGGTTAGGGAATGATGGAATTATTTCCCTCAAGAGGCATTCTGGAAGTTGTGAAGCATGTATACTATGACAATCTATTAATTTTCCTTACTTTTTTTTTCTACTTTTAGTTTTCAGCAAATACAAAGCCAACCAGCACTCAGCTCTGAATATTCACTAATCAAAAGACAATTCCCTCTGGCTATGGCCAGGATGAATAACACCCAAGAAATAAACCACATTCTTCACCTTCACCCATGCTCCTTCACTTTATCTTCATTCTCTCCTCCTTTGACTCTTCTAAGCATTTAATAATAGTTTTTTTTTTTGAAAGGGAAACATACAGAATTACATATAAATTATTTTCTTAAAATATTTCATAAGGAAAACTCACTTTTCCATTATGGTTAACCTATAAACACAAAGTCAATACAATAAGAAATTCAAGCAGGTCTGAGAGCTAGAGATGCTGGAAAGCCAGTGGTGTAAATCAGTCCGAGTCCAAAGGCCTGAGATCCAGGGGAACCAACAGTGTAAATCCCAGTCTGGGTGCAGGAAAAGAGAGGTTTCCCAACTCAAGCAGTAAGGCAGGAAAAAAGCTGAAAATTCCTTCTTCCTTTGTCTTTTGTTCTCTTCAAGCTGTCACTCAATGGTGGGTTGAGGCCCACCACACTAGGGAAGGCAGTCTACTGAGTCCACTCATTCAGAAACACCCTTATAGATACAGCAAGAAATAATACCCGTTTTTTTTTTTTTTTTTGGTGCAGTCAAGTTGACAAATAAAATTAGCTCTCACAGAGGATGGATAAACAACTAGATTGCTGAAAATTTTATTTTTTCCCAACCCTTTATATATTTTTTCATTGCCTAATGAAAGAAATTGATGACAAATTATTAAGTGTATTTCAAAATCACATCCAAATAATACTATAAGCATAAGAATCCCATTGAGCGTTGAATCCATCCAAAGAGCAGATTGAGAATCCATCTGCCATTCATTATCTTTTGAGCTGAACTGGTCAACCTCACAGCTTTTGACTGAAACATACCTACCAACTTGGCATCCAGGGAGGAGCACTGGAAGGAGAAGCTGAATCCACGTGAATTCAACTATCCAGAACTATCATCTAATAGAGCCATCATATTCTGGCTGCCTTTCCCAGTGATTGCAGTTGTAACCTTAAACTTTTTTTCACTCCGTGTAAGTGAAGAATAAGAAATGCAAGTAGAGGGATCCCTGGGTGGCGCAGCGGTTTGGCGCCTGCCTTTGGCCCAGGGCGCGATCCTGGAGACCCAGGATCGAATCCCACGTCGGGCTCCCGGTGCATGGAGCCTGCTTCTCCCTCTGCCTGTGTCTCTGCCTCATTCTCTCTCTCTCTCTGTGACTATCACAAATAAATAAAAATTAAAAAAAAAAAAAAAGAAATGCAAGTAGAACCTGATTCAATGCATAAGTTCTCCATCACCAAGACCGTAGATATATTTATTTTTCTGTTCACTGTCAGGAAAAGTCATAACTATAAAAAAAAAAAACCACTTGTATTTACATTCTAAATTTAATAATATTGGACTGGAGCTTATTTTTTATTATATCTAAAACTGATGATAAGTGTATCTACAGAACACCCTATAAAGTGGTCTGAAGAAGCCAAATGGTCATGTGCATGACTACAGAGCCTGAGTTCTTTGTCTTATGATAAACGACTCTTGTCTTCCTTTCTTCTCTTGCCTCAGAGAACATGTGCGGTATGGAGAGAATTCCTATAGCCAGTTATGTAGTCACTATGTAATTTTAGATGAACCAATTGGAATTCTAAGCCATCGCCTATAAACAATTCCTTCCTAGAAAGGGCTTTAGAAGGATAAGATAAAAGTGCAACAACTACTCAAAGTACCTCATGATAAAGAGATACTACAAATGACAGAAAAAGCCAGAATATTTGGGCTTCAAGGATTCTCATACTTCATCTATTGATTTTTTTAGAGGTCCGGAGGGTTTAATCTCTTACTCTGGAATACGTAATTAGATAAAGGCAAAATGAGAGACTGTAACTTAGTGTTTCAGTTGGTCCCAAAGTTCAACGTTCATTCTTCTTTACTCTGCAATATTTTGTTTCGTTTTGTTTTCATTTAGGATGCTCTTCAAAAATAGAATAGAGGGATCCCTGGGTGGCGCAGCGGTTTGGCGCCTGCCTTTGGCCCAGGGCGCGATCCTGGAGACCCGAGATCGAATCCCACGTCGGGCTCCTAGTGCATGGAGCCTGCTTCTCCCTCTGCCTGTGTCTCTGCCTCTCTCTCTCTCTCTCTCTCTCTGTGACTATCATAAATAAATAAAAATTAAAAAAAATAGAATAGATACTTTCTCGAAGATGCTCTGTGAGTTTGCTGAATATATATCAACCATATTATACATATAGGAGACTAACTTCTTCATAAAAAACAAAACAAAACAAAACACTACTTTGAATGTTTGGCACTCTAAAGAAGTCTGGGTAATGGTAATAATCATGTAACTTATCTGAATTATTAGTCTGATTTTCATATATTGGTACTGTCTTTATTTCAAGGTGTCTTGACTCTGCTGAGGTTTCTTTCCTCCTTATGTATGACAGTATCCTGCAAAGCTTCTCAAGTCCCAGGTGAAAATTTCACATTTTTCGCAGACGCATTGCTGCTGCTGTGCCCCACCCTCCAGACACTACGGCTGCCACTATCACCTATGGCATCAGCCCCCAATGTCCTGGACATGAGAATCACTTGGGAGGTTTCACATATCTTGGTGTTTAGGTTACACCCCTTATCAATTAAATCAGAATGTCTAGGGGGTGGAAACCAGGCTTGGGTGCTTTTTTTTTTTTTTTTTTTTTAAGATCCCAGGTGATTCAAAGCACAGTAACATTTTGAGAATCACTGGCCTGTTTGCAGGGGCTGTCAGGCTACAGAAGTAGCACTTTTTGCCCCATCTTTTTTCTATTGTGATCTGTTCTGGGCTGCATGGGTTAGTTCTCTCTTGGCTCTTAGCCCCACAGATGCCTTTTTATTTTTTCCTCTCTTCTGCCAAGGACTATCAGCCTCCAAACTATTTTTCCTGGACTCCGTTGCTAACTGGGTTTTGATTAAATTCTGCCAAAGGGAGGCTTTGGCAGCCTATTGGAATCAAGAGAAAGAAGTCATTTTTATCTGTTTCTGGCTTCAGCAGCTGCTGTGATGTCAGCAGTGAGCACAGCAGCACCAAAAGAACTGTAGGCTCCTGGCTCCTTGCTCTGTGTTGTGGTAATGGAGGTGTTCCCCTCATGGGTTCTGGGCAATTGCAACACTTCTTGCATTTGCTTGTATTACCTTCACCCTTTGGATCCTTCTTTCCAACAATTTAGAAATATTTAGCTACAGTGAGTACTTCTGAAATACCTACAGTGATTTCTTTCCCCTCTAGCTTTGTCCAGGTATAACTGACAAATACAACTCAAAGATATTTACAGTGCATGTCACTATGATTTGATACACATACACGTCGTGAATGGACTCCTCCCATCCAGTTAATGAAAACACATATCACTATATATGTTTATATATCACATCTGGAGCACTGAGTAAAGATTGGAATATCCTAAATCAGGCTGTGGAAATTTATAGAAATTTAAAGAAGAGGGAGATACACACATCACTGAGGTATTTTAAGGGAAAAAAAAATAATAGGTGTATCCACTGGAAAAGATGGCAAGGACAATGAATGTGGTAGAAAGAAAAGCAGTGCCAGGAAATGCCATGGAAGCCACTAGAAGGGTTGAGGTTCTGCATAAGATGATAAATAGATTCACACCATTATTAAACTAGTAAACAGTTCTCTCAGATGGTTTTCTCATTTCCAATTCTCTTTGGTTCGTTATGACACCTATAAAAATATGGCTATAAAAATCTGGTAAGAACTTATTTTAATTGTAGACAAAGCACCTAAAAAGAAATGACCTTCCTCTTCTGTTCTGGCTTTGAAAATCCAAAGCTATAAACTGAATTTATTTCATTTTTGTACCTATAATATGCTCAAAGTTGACTTTGTAAAATAATTTTTTCTTACCTTTTTTCCAGAATCTTAAAAAAATAAAAGTATCACTCACCTAACATTTACTAATTTCAGTATTTTCTGTGTATATCCAGTTAGTCTTGTTCATATTTTTCCTTTTTCTATATGCTCAGAAATTTAAATATATAGAATAAACAAAAACACTTAAATAACTTTTCTATGGAAAAATTATATTGTATGCCATGTCATCTTCCTTTCATTCTTGCTACCTCCTTATCCATTAAAAGAAATTAATGCCTTATTGGAAAACATTTATTTTAGGCACTTTACAAAGAGAAACAAGGAAAAGCTGGTCTGTATACCCTGGTAGATCATAACCTTTTATTTTTGAATTAGAAATTATTTTTATTTCTTGATTATTAAAGTAATACATACTCATCATAAAAATTCAGATGATGTAATAATCTGTTTTAACACAAAGGAACTTCACCAGGGTCTAGAAACAAAATAAAAATATTTCCTAATACACAATAAATTCATTACATATAAATAGCTAGTTATTTTATTAACATAAAGAGAAATGAAGGCCTACAATCAATAGTGCTGTTTTATTTTTTGTTTTTATAGCATCTACCAGTTTATGGACACTTTTATTTGCATAAAAATATACACTGCTCCTGTGCTCTTTTCTGAGCACTTACTTCTGCTTACTAAATTATGACTTGATCTGTTTGACCTGTGACTTATAGAACATATTATTAGATCTTACAGAACAAAGTTATACCATGTTTGATTCCAGCATGTTCAAAGGAAGTCAGTATAGCCTACATTTATTCTCCTTTTTTTTTTTTTTGCTGCCTTTACCATCTGTATTAGTTTCTGACATCTGCTGTAACAATTACCAAAACCTGTGTACATTAAAACAACAGAAATGCATTTTCTCACAGTTGTGGAAACTAGAAATATGAAAATCAAGTTGTCGGCAGGACCAGTGCCTCTGAAGGATCTGAGGCAGAAAACTGCCCCATGCCTCTCTCCTAGCTTCTTCTCATGGCTGCTGGCAGTCCAAGGCAGCCCTTGGCATACAGTTACATCACTCCAATTTCCAGCTCCATCTTCCCCTGGCACTCTCCTTTCTTTGTGTCTATATTCTGTATCTGTGCACCCCCACTCCCTCTGCTTCTATGAACCACCTTTGTTGGATTAGGGCCTACCCTAACCCAGGGTGGTTCACCTTAACTTGATTACATCTGCAAAGACTATTTCTAAATAAGGTCGTTGTCACAGATGTGATAGGGGCAAGGTGGGGGGAGTTAGGAATCCAAAGGTATTTCTTTGAGAGATACACTTCAACCTACATTGTTTGGTGACATTTGTTATTGCCTGTGGCTTCCTTATAAAATGTGTCTTGACTAAAAGCTCTCCTAATGTTTTCTTTTATTGAAGATTAAGTTAGAAAGCAGACAGGTGTCATTTTTTAGAAAGAGAATCAAAGACTGGAAGGAGGGTGTAAATAATGGACACTTCCTTGAGGAACCACTAAGTTAGCCTAATTCTCCACTGTGTCCCCAACACGTACAAGTGGACACCATATTTTCTTGGATATCTTCTGAGCACTCCTCGGCCCTGAAATATGGTCTCCTGAGCCCAGAGGTCTGCTGTTTCCCTCAGTACGAGTGTCTGTGGGGAGGTAAGTGCCTAACATCTCAGGCCAAGACTACTGAAAACAGTCCCCAGCAACTATTAGGCACCCAACACTTATCTATTAAATAATGAATGAATAGATGAATGCTCTAAAGTGTGAGAAAAAAAAAAAAAACTTAACCAAATCCTTGCTGTCTCCAGACAAAACCTGGCATCACTGGAATTAAAAGTGTTCTGGGTTAGCAAAACCTAGATGTTTGATGTGCTTCTTCAATCCTGTGGGGACACTCTAGAATAAAGGGCAATCTGTAACAGCTGGATAACTTTATAACTGGGATGCTGAATAAGCATGGTGAGTAGGATGTAATAAAATTAAACAGATTTTTGTTTCCTGCTATCTTTTGCAAATGAATTAACATATTCTAAGTGACAATGCACAGTGCCTATTTGCTAATGAGAAATAGCCTGGTTCTCTCTTTTATGAGAACACTGAACCTGGCCAACTCAGAGGGTACCACCTTCTGGACTCATTCGTACCTGTTCCACCTTCCCCTTCTTGCAGGTCAAGGCTTTACGTTCAGTTTCGATTGAACTGAGGGAGGAAGGCACTTGCCTTTCTTGATGAGGAGAGTGCCTAACGGAGCAAAGCTGCTGAGCCTGCCAGATATTGAAAGCTCTTTCTTGGGTACTTTCCTGGGTTCTCCAGATGCCCCCTCCCCCATCCTCAGGGCTGCTCCTGTTGGGCAATCTACACCTTCCATATCAGGCAGCTGCTCCCAACTTAGCTTCTGTTTTCCCCTGGACTCACTCCACACACAACTCTCCCTGTTGAAATCCTCACTGCTATTCCAGGCATTGTTAGGGGGTGAGGTCTTAAAAGACTCCATGTCAGCTCATTCCATCAACTCTGGAGCTTGGGAAAATTCATGGGAAGAATTAATGCATTCTTTAAGATGCTGCCTTTAGTCTTTGGTGAGAGTGCACTTTGCACTGACATTCCAGATTGATCTCTCTCTCCCTTTCTCACTCAGTGCTTCAGGCCAATAACTGCTGTCTCTCTCCCTAAGATAAGTGAGACTTGTGACACGAAGATAAGTGACACTTTACCTACTGAGCACCCTACCTGCAGAGTGGTTTGTGGAGACTGCCTGTCACTCATTTGAGGATAGAAGGGAGTACCCCTCCTCATTCTTAGTAGGGTAGATGTAAGAGAATGGGTGGCAACTCCTTATGTACCCACTGCTCAGCCTCTCACCTCTCAACCTGTTTATATCTCCCTTGTGAACTGGAGAGCTCTCTCTATCCCATGACATCTCCTGAGAAATGTCTACTCGGCAGTCTGGCACTTAACTTTGAAATTTCACATCTGTTGCATCCAGTTGACTCAACTGAAACTGAGAAACAAAGAGCCCAGTTGTATGAGCATCACATCAGTAACTGAAATTCTACTTTTTTCCAATGGCACAAAATAATTTAGTGGTTGGTGAATGGCTGTATTCAGGTTTTCCCCCATTTGTATGTTTCATCTAGAGAAATAATTAAATGGAAAGGTGTGTTAACATCTAATCTCGCCTATGTAAATTTTTGCGTGGCCAGGATAGCATGTCTTGATGCTTATCCAGATTAATTATGCAGTATCTTCCTTGAAAAGCGTCTAGAGTGCTCACCTAGCAAATTTAAATCTATAAAATGTCCTATATGACTATAAAAGCCATTACTGAGAAAGTCTAAAATAAGTTTTAGCTTTGAACGCAGGTGGCCAATCTACTAATTCAAATAAGTCAGTAAAGTAAGGTGTTGACAGAACTAGGTAAGCAGCCATAGTGATGTCAAAATGTAGATCATTACTAGAATGTACCTTATTTGATCTTCTAATATCTTCTACCTCTACCTAAGGTGAAATCCTAGCTTCTGATCATGGTCTGCAAGGCTCTGATGTGATCCAGCCCCTGCCTAAAACCAGAGCTTTCTGTTCCTATTCTCACCTTGAAACACTTTACCTTCCAGAAACACTGTATTTCTATATGCCTCTTTATCTTGTTACTATTTATTACCCCTGCACGTTGTAATGCTTCTTTCCCAGAGGTTCTCACCTGGGAGTAATTTTAGGCCTCCAATGGGCCCTTTGGCAAAGTCTGGAGACATTTTGGTTGTAACAGCTGGAGCGAGGGACTAACAGCATCTCCTGGGTAGAGGCCAGGGATGTTGCTAAACATCCTGCAGTTACAGAACAGCCCCCATAACAAACTATTATCTGCCCCCCAGTGTCAATAGTGTCAAGACGGGAAGGGCCTTTTCTGTCTGCAGTGATCTACCTACAAATACTGTCATGGCTTCTCCTCCTTCTGATTCCACCCAAGCAAACACAGCCCAGCCCCTCACCCTCATCCCCATGAAGGTCATCATTATATCTCGCCTATTATAAAGTTTATTGTTTTATTGTCTTTAATCTCCCATAGTCTCTATCTCTGGAAGGAGATTCCTTGTTCTCCATGCTGTATACCCTGCATCTAAGCAGTGCTGGTCACACAGTAACATCCATTAGATACATGTTGGACAGGCGAGACAGAGAAAGGCACATAAGAGTGAGTTAAGAAGTAGCTAAAACATTAACATTTTTTTCCCTAAGATACTTTGCTGAGCCAAAGAAAGAGGAAAATAGTTCAGAAATGGATTCACAAAAATGGCAGGGGTTTTCAGATGCAGTGGATTAGCAGATTAAGGTTTTCAGTGGCATCACTGCTGTTTTAAAAGCTCGGGAAAGTGGGAAGAGGACTCGAGCACAACACACCCTAATTTTACAGTAAAAATAACATAGTCACACCATGGCAAGTCATGGGTCAACAGAAGTAACTCAGTACTATGTAATGAGTGGCAAAGAGAGGAAAGGCTATTAGGTCTCCCGTGGGCTGAGGAGGAGACCCACTTAGGGAAAGAACACTGTAGATAAACTAGAGCTTATCCTTTCATTTTACTTAGGAATTTAATTAGTCTCTTTGCTGTGAGTCAACGTCAAGGCAGTTGTTTATAGGTGCCCGTTTTCTCAAAGCACACCAGATGAATTTCCCCCTTCTGATCTGGTGCCTGAAAAGTAAAGATGGCATCCTTATTCCTTGCTGGTTTGATGGCTCGGTCCTCAACAATTTCTGTTGTTCATTCAACACAGGAAGGAGGAGGACGTTTCTTTATGCAAATGCAATGCTACTAAAATTTGCTCATTTTTTATCATTATCCACCGAGTTCTGACTTTTTTTTTTTTTTTTATCATTATCCACTCAGTTCTAACTTAAGGAAGTGAGATTCCCCAGCTTCCAAAACACTGGGTTTGCAAAGGTATGAGTTAGAGGAGGGATGAAAACACCAGGAGTAGAGAGATTAAATCTGTACCTCATGGAAGTTTCCTGATTGACTCCACTTCTACCTTCACTCAAGGGGTGGTTGCTCTAGAGAATTATGACAGGAGTCTGTGAACCTCTTGAAATTAAATTTAGAATAATGTCCATATACATCTATGTTTTGTTCTGAGAAGAGTCTTTACTACTTTCCTGGAAATTCCAACATTTCCTTTCTTTAGGTATTATGCATTCTGAGAATATTTCTTATTTTTGTGATATAGCAATTATAAAATTAGTATAAACTGGGGCCTATTTTGACAAACTTATTTGAATGTGGGGATACATTATTCACATGTTTCCTTTTTGGAAAGTACAAAGATTTAGTAAAGAAGCCTGTGACTCACCAAAAACCACATGGAATCTTTGGGCTGGTGATATTCTGGAGCATCCTGTTACATCCTCTGAGAAGAGGGCAGGCCTTGTCTCCACAGAGCAAGAGTTCCAATGAGCCAAATGGAACAGGTACAGATGTGACTCCTCTAGATTGACTCCCCACCTGGTTCTT